>NC_136493.1:126901022-127056022 GCF_053919585.1 Euprymna scolopes | reverse complement strand
TTAAAATACTACTAATATACTTTCTCCTCGCCTGATTTCATTCTTTACTTCCCCTATCTTATATACCTGTGTGTCTATGTGTATATGTATGTGTCTATGTATTTACTTTATGACCGTGTGTACTTAGATTTATATATTTTTATATTATTTGGTATACCCTCCCATGTTTATTCATTCCATTTGTATGTTTCTATGTGTGTATGCATCTATCTGTACTCTTTCCAAATTAGTTGTATTCTTATGTATTTCTATATATATAGTTTATGTAAATTATACATATTTATGTGTGCGTATATATATGTGTGTGTGCGTTGTTGTATATTAGTATATGATTGTGTGCATATATTTGTGTATTTTTTGTATGTATGTGTATACATAAAATTATATATATATGCTTGTTTGTATGTCTGTTGGTTCTCTGTGGGTATATACATATGTATTTTATTATTTTTAATTTGGGTACTATCTACCTGTGTGTCGCTACTTTTGAGTATTTCGTTGATTTAATTACTTCTTTTGCCTGAATATATTTATATATTTATAGGTAAGTGTACTTGTATATGTGTTATTAGTAATCCGGTCTTGAATGTATTAATTTGTGATTTAATATGACTTTATATCTATACTTAAATAGCTTAAACTTTCAACTTAATAGTATAGTTACACCTTTACTTATGTGCATGTATGTATATATATATATATATATGTGTGTGAGTATGTGTGTGTATATATATATATGTGTGTGTATATGTATATATATATACATATATGTATTGTATTCTTTTTATGTACATAAATATTAGTAGATTTTTATTTATAATTATTGGCCCTATTTAATTTATTTAATCCCCTCTTATGGCTAAATCTGTGATATTAAAAAGATAATAAATATTAATTTTATTCTGTTTTTATTATTATTATTATTATTATTATTATTATTACTATTATTATGTTTATTATTACTATTATTATTATTATGTTTATTATTACTATTATTATTATTATTATTATTATTAATAATTTTAATATTGTTTTATCATTATTTTTTTTCTTCTTTTATTTATATATTTATCTAATAAAAACGCGAAAACTTTAAACTTATATCATTTAGCATAAAGGGCCTAATTAATTGTAGACGTATGTTTGAACTGCGTTGATATTACTCGTGGACGTATGTGAGTTGATATGTATGTTGGCTGGATACATTCGCTGTCTTTTTTGACATGTTCATTTCTGACGCTTGGATTGTATCTTCTGTTTGTATTTGAAATAATATGTTTCATTACTGAATTGTATAACTGTTCATAAATTGGTTGACACGCAGATCTTTTTCTTTTTCTTTTTCTATATACTGTCAAATTCTTACTTTCTCTCTTTAACTAGATCTCATCATTCTTTCCTTTCCTTTCCCTTCTAGTCCTTATTCTCTTTATAATAACCATTTATATCTTTTCTTTTCGTCTCCATATTATATATATATATATATATATATATATATATATATATATTTCTCTCTATTTTCTTTTTCTATTTCTTTCTCTATTCCCTTTTTTTTTCTCTTCTCAATCACTCTCTCTCCATTGTAATCTTTTAACTTTATTTAAATTGCCCCTCCCTCTTTACATTTTATAATTAAAGTTCCGTGTTTTAAGTTTTTTAACTCCAACTTTTAAAGAGTTCCTACCTAAAATAAAAATCCATTATTCATTGAACTTTTGAATAGTCAAGTCGCTGCCTGATGATATCTGTTGTTTGATTGAAACAAGTGGCTATTTGTAGCAGCGGGATGTGAGCATGTTTATATAACAATAAACAAGTATTATCAGCTCTTTTTATTGAGCACTATCTAACAACCTCGTTGAATTCATTAGTCCATTACTTTTGAATATAAAAAAACCCGAGTATATATATATATATATATATATATATATATATATATATATATATATATATATATATATATTATATATATATATATATATATATATAATATATATAATATATATATATATATATATATATATATAATATATATAATATATATATATATATATATATATATATATATATAATATATATATATATATAATATATATATATATATATATATATATATATATATATAGATAGATAGATAGATAGATAGATATATGTGTGTGTGCGTATCACTAAAATTATAATTCACAAAATAAGATTTAAAAAAAATACCCTAAACAAGAAAGAATATCAATAATGGAGTTAAATAATTTTCGAATAGGGATCACAGAACAGAAATCCATCTTTGATGGTAATAATGCCAGGTCAGCAAACCATTATTAGCTGCATTACGAATTCCATGCAAAATGGGAAGTGAAGATCATATGAATCAAAGGTCAAATACCGGAAACCGATTTCACAAAATTATTTTTCTGCAACTGATCTTTGATCTGTAAAATGATTGTGCTTTTTTCTTTCTTTTTTTTTTTTCAGGTATAAATAGTACAGATAAGATAGGCTCTTTGCTATCATCATCATCATTTTTGATTTAACGTATGTTTTACACGCTGGCCTTTAGAAATTGACTTTCAAACTAACTTATCTCTGGTCTTTATTTATACTACGTTCTCTGAACTTCATCCTTGTCACTTTCTCCTTTGTTTTTCTTTACCATTTCTGTGAACCATTTCGAAGTTTTATCGGTGAAAGGTTCGCAAGAGGAGAGACCAAGAATTAATCTTTTATAAAAGATTAATGATATTAATTTCTTCTTAACTAAAATTGGTCAACGAACGAACAGGTCTGATGAAATTTTTCTAAGGTTTCCACATTTTCGGCACATGTTGTTGCTTGGCTTCCCCGATGCAAAAATTTCTCGTAACTGTTCCAAACTTGAACATATTATCACCCTTATGTAATCGACTCGTGCATCTGTTTTGTCTAGGAAGCTGACCCATGATCTTTTATCGCCTAACTCGTTAGTTGCTAGAGTTTGTCGCCATTCACTGACAAGCTGTTCTGACATGCACTTAATGAAATGCTCTCAAAATTCGTACTAGCTGACAATCTCTACCAGCATAGGGCCCCAATATATAACATTTCTCTGCCAACTGACCTTGTTACCTCAACTGTTCTACATCTACTAACTTAGGCATTCTCATCCATTCTTTCAACATGATCATACCATGGAAGTCACTTGTTCTGCACACATCTTCCTATACTATTCAGATTTAATTATCTTATGAAGTCATCAGGTCTAAGCTAATCTTTAAGACCCATCTTACACATCCATTGCATCATTCTCATATCATTTCTCTCCATGCAATGCATGTCTTCAACCCTCACTGGCTTGGTTTCATTTCCATACACAATCACACTTCGTAAAAATGTCCAATACTCTTCATTCGGTCGACAATAGTAACGATCTACTAATAATGTTCCATAAACTAACCCCTTCCACTTCTAACTCTTGCAATCACATTAGCATTAGTTTTTCCCTATGTTCCAATTGTATCCTCAAAGTAGCATATATTAGCGATGGAATGATTCCAATATTTTTACCGATTCCGATATAATTACCAATTCCAAACAAATTCCCGATTCTAATACAATTACTGATTTCGATTCTTTATAAATCTCTAAATATTAAACTATATTATTTTTCCGATTACCATAAAAACACGTTAAATGTGCATATATTTTCTCAAACCTAAAATCACACTTGTAGGCACGACCTACAAATTTTAGTTTTATTATTAGTTAAAAATCAGTAAATATTTATTTCATTATTACTATCAGCATTGGAAGATTTTTGCTAAACAAAATCAAGTAAAAAAAAAAAGATGATTAAAAGAATCGTTTTTCGCATTGGAAAACAGGCACAAATTTCTCTGATTCTGATTTCCCAAAAGTTCTGATTTTACCGATTCCTATTAATCGTGCCAATACTAATAATATATGTATGTATACATTAATTTTGATAACTTAGTCAATAATGACTTCTAATAGACTAACAACAGCAACAAATTATTGCAAACATGATAGCTTAAATTATCTTCCTCATAGCCATTGACCAAGGCAATGCACGGTAAATACAGCTAGTGCACATGCGTGTGTGTGTACGTGCATGTATATTATACACACTAATGTTACTAGGTATGTGTATTGTATCTCTAGCATACACCAATCCAAAAATATGCACTAAATTCCCTATCTGTGCATTCTAGTGACATACTAACTCTTCTCATATGTTGGTTACGTGCATTTTTATCTTCAACCAAAATTTATATTTTCAAAACGAGCATCTTATCTCACAAACAACAGAAAATGTTTTCTCTTTTTCTCCTATTTTCCCTTTTTAGTTGGAGTCATTCCTCTCCTTAACTCAGACTCCACCATCCTGGATATCAATATCTTTGTTATAAAAATCACAGAATTTTATTTTATAAAAAATGCTCACATTACTCCAAGAAACAAGTAAAAATCACTATCTTACAAAGTGAATAAAAAATTCTTTAATTCATACCCTTTCCAATGATTGTCTTCATCATTGTGCTACGATAAAATGAAAGACAAATACTTGGTGTTCTTGCCTTTATGGAGTGCATCTCTGGAACCACAAATGGCTAGACTTGATATCGACCGCAGCTTCAAACTGACGGTTTGGCGGCGCAAATTCAGTTGGAGGAGCCGGCCTAACTGACCCACAGTGAATGCTGACACAATAAAACAAACTTGGTGCAAATCAAATAAGTTTTTGGTATGTGTGTAATACCCTTATGTAATTTATTCTCGAGTGGCTCCTGGCCTTGATAAGTAGACCAATAGTTAAAAAACAAAGAAAAAATAAAGTCACAAAATTCGACTGAATAATTATTTTGTAATCCAACTGACAAATATATCTGCTCCATCTATCATCATCATTGAATGTGTTGGCCGGCTTTTAGAAATTGATTTCCAAACTAATCTATCTGTGACCAAGTTTCTATTTATCGCTCAAGTCTGTTATCACTTCCTCCCACATTTTCTTTGCCCTTCCTCTGCTAGCTGATCCTGCTTTCTCAAATGTTCTAAATACACCTATTATTCCAAGAACTCTCAGCCATTCTTTCAACGCAGCCATATCATCAAAGTCTACAATTATGCTCATATCTTCCTCTGAAGTCAACAGATCTAAGCCTGTC
This sequence comes from Euprymna scolopes, assembly GCF_053919585.1. Classification (NCBI taxonomy): domain Eukaryota; kingdom Metazoa; phylum Mollusca; class Cephalopoda; order Sepiida; family Sepiolidae; genus Euprymna; species Euprymna scolopes. The sequence goes on along the minus strand of NC_136493.1, from coordinate 127,050,863 downwards.
TTTAAAATGCACATTACATAACCGTATCGTTTTCATATTATTTCTCTTCATGCAACACATGTCCACAACCCTCATTGCAAGGGTGTCAAATAGATTAAGATATAAAAAGATCTAACGTTTAAGAATGAAAAATGCTAAACCTAACAAGTCTGTACAACTGATGGGCATGGCTTCTTAGGAAGTGAGATTAGATAGACAATGAGTGGTTAGGCATTCACCACGGAACACAACGGCAGCTGAAATAGGATTGTTAATCAAGGTGTGGCAAGTGACTGGAACAAAAGATAGTACATAGAGGTTAATATATTTAGAGTTAGTTTTGGGACACTTTACAGACAATCAGTTTGCAATAGTTATGGCCACTCCCAAGTTGGCAATAATTTATGGGCAGTCCTGAGTTTGCAGCAGTTGGGGACAGCTTATGACTTGGAGTAGATGAGTTGATGTCAACAGACAATAACAAGATTCCGACAAACAACTATAATGCGGACGCTAGTGTTTAGAGGGTTGTTTTCTATGATGGTGTCCCACACGCACCCAGATCCCAACTGATATTTAAGGAATGTGTCAGAGTTTGCATTTTCTTTTGTTTCTCTTGAGGCTGTTTATTTTTTATACTTGTGAACTGCCAATGTGAGAGACAGTGTCACAGCTAAGAGCAGATTAAAGAGAAAACAACCACATTAACAGCATTGGAATCTGTGATTGTTGTCAAGCCGGGGAGCATGTGGTTGCACAAAAATATACGAGCACGTTTAAAAATGACATTTCAAATTTCAGCAACAAAAATTATAATCAAAATTTTTGCTTGACTGGCAGATAGAGCTTCTTACAAAGATGATTGGACTCATCGAAAAATAACCTTGACTGAAATAGCAACTGCAGCCATTGTATGCATTTTTATAGACGTTGGATGAAAGGACGGCTTTCAATGAATGTGCAAAATAGAAAAAGAGTCATTTTTACAAGGGATGAAATGTTATTAATCTTAGCAGATCAGTTCTTAGATGCAAATTTAACTGCAAGAATTGTTTACAAGGACATATTCACAACTGTATAAACATGCTCTGCATATACAGTTATCAAACCTGTTTCAGATATTCAACCAGTTTTCTCAGTGGAAAGACAAATTGAAGATATTACAATGAACAATAACGATAACAGTTGCTCAATAATATAACAAACTAGCAGGCCGCCCAGCGTTGCCTGATTGCAAGATAATTTAATTCACAGAGATTACATATTTAATATTATAGAGACAATTCTCTAGCAATTATTATATTGAACCTATAATATAGTAGTGAGATCAAAACTAAAATATATACATATGCCTTGGGTGCCATTTGCTACAATAGAACCCAAAAACATACAAGTCTCCATCCTCATTTCTTTAACCTCTGAGACACGCCCAGATGCATATATACATGTATAAATTCACCAGTGATCCATTTTTAAAAAATGGAATCACCCGTTCGTCAAAGACAAGATGCAAGCAAGCAAAGTTCCGAGTTTTATAATTATATAGATATAATATTTCATTGATAAAATTAATACAGATAGCAATATATATATATACTAGCAGGCTGCTCTGCATCGTCTGGTCATAAAATATGCTTAGATATAATATTTTAATTCATTGTTTTGAAATGGATAGAAACAATTGTATGAATAAAGATGTTTTTTAACAAGTAATTTTGGAACATTTAATATATTATATATATATATATATATATATATACATATTTGATTCAGAATGGACTTTACTTTCCCTCTTGTTTCTTAAAATTTTCTTCATATTCACAATTTTAAAGTTTTTAACTTTTCTACTTAATAATAGAGAATTAGTCACGTTAACTATAGTACACAATCCTTTTAAAACAAACGTGGAGGTTTTCCAATCGTCATTTTGTGATAAAAACTACTACCATACATGTACGTATGAATGCACTGCTGATTCCACACACACGCATTCTATTTTAATATTCAGCAGGACATACAAGCACGCATATGAGAATGAGGAGACCAATTCTAAATTACATAAGTTACAATTCCTCACATAAAAACTACAAATAAAATGTTTAGCATTTTATTTTTACTTGGAAAAAAAAACAAAAACGTTTTATATAATTGTTTGTGCAGATTCAGTCAAGCACGATTGTAGGTCATTCTCACGGTGACCAGGTAAAGATTAAACAACAAAAATACCACGACAAATAAGGAAGTTAGTTTACTTTCAATTTAAAAAAAAAACAAAAAGAAACTGTCAGAACTAAAAATTCAAGTCCATAAAATAGTTTAACTTTAAAGAATAATCAGATATGAGTCACTGATTTTGTCACAGAATTTCTGTGGGTTTGCTAGTAACTTTTAGATAAAACAGTATTACTAATATTAAATGATATTACCACAAGTAGCCGTAGCACAGTGGATAGAATACTTGGTAAAATTCAGTTGTAAAAGCGACACTTTTCTGGAGGTTGAAAATTCAATCCTCAGTCCTGACATCCAAAATACAAATTACTTAATATTTTTACCCAGTCATGACCGATGGAACGAGAGCATGTTACCCCTCGCGGATTAAATGATGGGTTTCGTTTGAAATTCCATGAAGATTCACGAGTTCGACAAGATACACCTGAAGAAAGTTGGAGATTACATTGACTGAAACACTCAAGATGAGACTAGTAGTCCGAAGAATCCAACTAATACAATATATATATATATATATATATATATATATACATATATATATTAAAATTTTTAAAAAATACAGAATGGGAATCTGTGGAAATTCTATGTTTCCTGTACTCACCAATCTGCATAATTTACTGTTAATATTTCATCCCTTTATAGATGATAAAAACGTTGCAATTTTTTCCCTCTGAACCAAAATACCGTAGGTTTACAACAATAGATGCCAAATACAAATTTATTATGTCTACACTAGAACAACATTTTCGACACATTCAATCGTTATAATAAAACCCTAGATTTAATCCTAGGAATGACATCATCACACTCGCAAGGATATACATTGAAAGTAGCTTTTTCCCCTCTAAATAAAAAGTACTACTCCTGCTCCAAGTCAACACCGGGAGCTGTTCTGCATTAGGGTCATATATGGGGTTTCGCACTAATTTTATGGCTCATATTCTTATACACATACCATAATCTTTCCTTTTCTCTATCCCAAAATATGATTTCTCCCTCCTCACATATTACACAATCTCATTGGCCGACAACTAAATAGTCAATCATTCTGGAATGAACGAAACCTCATTCAAAAAAGAACGCTCCAGAGATTAAAACAAACATGGCTCCTGATTAGATTAGGCAATCATTTCATATTAAATACCCTGATTACAAACTTCGGAAACTAGAAAAAAAATGAAACAAACTTTATTTTTATTATTACCAAAAAAGATGTAATTCCTGTTATTATTTTAGTAAGAACGAATTACTATTTCCTTACCTTTCTTATTAAAATGTTTCGTTATCCTTATTACTTAAATGACATTGTTAATTCTTTCAGTTTTCCATGAGTATATTCTAGTTTAAAATAATATGATTAAATATTAAATAAATGTATTAAGCAAAAATTGCCTCTTTTATAGTAAAAATAATAGCTATTGTCAAATAAATCTTTCTTAAATAAATAAAATGTTCTTTTTTTTTGTTAAGAAAAAAAAAACTATAATTCATCTTTTAAAACAAGAAATATTCTCTTCATCTCATAAAAAATTGTCAACTAAATATTTTTTAAATAAATAAGTAAAGTTTCAACTGTTTAATTTATTTATTGTTACAATTTAAGTAATTTCAAAATAAATAGTCTCTTTTTGCTTGCTTTAAAAATAATTGTCAGCTAAAATAACCTTTACATACATCTCCATAGAGGATGATAACATAAATCATCATCATCATCATCATCATCATGACGGGCTCCTTGCCCGGACCAATGTGACTCTTCCTCTCCAGAGTTTCCTGTCTTCCATCAGTTGCCTCAGATCTTCAGGTTCACAGTTGGCGTCGTGTGCTATATGTTGGATGTACGTGGATCTAAGTCATTCTCTGCTTGCGCGTCCGTGTCGTGGAGTCCATAGACATACATCACTCACCAATTCATGCTTGCTCCTCAGACAATGACCGGCAAATCATAGGCGTCTTTCTCTGATGGTATTAGATATGGCAGGTAGATTGCCATAAAGTTGCTGCTTCGTGGGATGATTTTGCCAAGATATATTTAATATTGTTCTTAGCATACGGGTGTATGTACCGTCTAGTTTTCTTTCCAATCTTTTGGTGAGTGTCCAGGTTGTAGCACCGTAAACAAGGACAGACTCTACCACTGCCCTGAAGAACTGCCTTTTCAGTTTGTCAGCCAGTCTCGAAGTCCATACATACATATGAACATGAAATTGACAGTGCATTATATATATATATATATATATATATATATATATATATATATATATATATATATATATATATATATATAGATTGCAATTAAGTTTTACTATGTAATCATTAGAAGTGGAGCTGGGGGTACCAAGCTAAATAGTGTTGTTGCAGTTGTAACAACATTCACCTTGGTCAGGCTCTTCTGTTTACCCTATGGTGGGAGGATATGACACAAGGTGGGTTTCACAAGCCAGTGCCCTAGAGAAAAAACATTTTGGTTAGCAAAAAATGCCTAGACAGCTCCATAGCATTCCCCAGTAGAGGTATCTCAGGGGAATAGCAATAAACTAAACTCTTCTATAAAGATGTGACGGCCAAGCTTGAGATGCAGTACCTCTTAGAATTGAATAGAACGATGCCAACTAACAGAAGAAATAACTTCAACAATAGACTCTAGCTGCTTTTGGGTCAAGGGAAAAATAATGTCAGTACATTAGATGTAAAAATCAAGGTTTATACATGTTGCTTGGAGGCTGAGATCTAATCTTACTTTAGAATAGATCAACTTACTCAAGTTACTCCTAGTAATCAATAGCCAACATAGTAAGCAGCTTGCGAATTCATATTTATCATTAATGAATAGTATGGATGTACAGTTACTATGAAGTGCCTTAAATAAGGTTTTAGACTTTTTGTTCAGGCATTTAAAATTATCATAGACTCTTGAAAATTCAGTGTATTATTGCTATATATCTTATGAGATGACTGACCAATTTTTATGATTTAAGGTCCAAATGAACAGCTACAGTAGGAATTCGAATACACCTTATTAAAGCCTTAAATGCAATCTGGACGTGAGGACACTTTAGAAGAATGATATGCAATAAAATTCTGCTTTAAACTTGGAAAAATGATGTACGGAATGCTTCATACTGCTTTTGGACCATTTTGCATGAATTGAGCATTAGTTTTTGAGTGGCATAAGAGATTGAATGAAGGCAAGGAATCTGAGGGATGATGAGAGGTGTGGGAGGATTAAGGAAGTCAAAATACCACAATTGATTGGCAAAATAAAGAGTTTCATGGATAAGGACCGTCATGTGTCTATAGAGACAATAAGTCCACAGTTTGATGTCAGTGTGGGAACTGTACACACAATTATTTGCAAGGAAATGAAGATGCAGAAGATTTGTGCAAAGTTTGTCCCAAGGATGCTCAGAGAAGATCAGAAAGAAAGACGTTGTCATGACAGCAGGGAAATAATCAGGCTGATCAATTCAAATTCCATAGTTCTTGATGCTCTGGTGATCTACGATGAAAGGTGGATCTACTGCTATGACCAAGAGACAGAAATCCCAGTGGAAGCATGCTAACTCTCTCAGACTGAAGAAGGCCAGATAGAGCAAATCCACTCAAAAACTTATGATGACCCTCTTTTTTGGCTGCATGGGCATGATCTACATGCACTGGGCTCCCATTGGAGAGTCAACAAGGAATACTTATGTTGAGGTTTTAAGGGAGTTCAGGAACCGATTTCGTCAGAGGAAGCCAGCACTCTTCAAATCGGGTCAGTGACATTTCCACAAGGACAATGAACTAGCCCACAACGCTATCCTTGTCACAGACTAACCAAGGATCAAAACAGTTCCTCACCCTCCCTATAATCCAGACTTTGCTCTCTGTGACTTTTGGTTATTCCCTAAGCTCAAGGAAAACCTTGGAAGCTGTTGTTATAAGAGGATTGAGGAGATGAAAGAGGCTGTGACGAGGGCCATTGACATGCTCACACAAGAGGACTTCCACGCGGTCTTCAAGAGGTTGTTGGAATGGTACAAAAAGTGTATTGCAGCCGGAGAAGATTACTTTGAATGGGACTAGAATTTAATGTGGATACTATCAATAAAGTGCCCATACGAAAAAAGTCTGGCAACTTATTGAAGGCACCTCGTATATACATAGTACATTTTTTGTACCATTATATATATATATATATATATATATATATTGGCACTTAAAGTTTATTGGCAAGAAAAATTTCAAACAGAATTGATTTCTAATAGAAGTATATTTCAAGAGAGAAACCACAATAAAAACAGAGACAAGCCAGACAGTGAGAGAAAAAGCAGAAGAGGATGAGAGTACAAGCGGGGGAGGGGCGAGAAAACATAAAAATGAAATGAACACAGAGCAATAACTAGGTCAAAATCAAGTCAGAAGGGAGGAAAATGAGATCAAAGTATCATACCAACTTACTTTTACATTGGAAGGACACCACTCACTTTCAAATTTGTGCCACCCCGGGATTTTTTTTTTTTTTTCCTTTTTTCTCTTGCTAAGATCCCACTCCCACTTAGAGATTGATTTATTTATTTTCAGCTTTGAATAAACTAAAAAACAGTGGGTCGTCTATTATTTATAAAGGGTTAAGAAGGTCTTGCTAAGAAAATTTTTTTTTTGTTCTTTTCTCACTCGGTATTCATTCCAATAAAATCCTGGTGTATGTGCGCATGCGCGCGCGCACACACACACACACAATAAAATTTCAAATCAATTTGGGGATATTTTAAGTAGAACGACCCCCCCTCCCTAGTGTGAATGTGGTATTGTGGTGACTGATATTCTAGTCAAGAGTAGGATAGACATTTTTTCCCCAATTTTCTTATTTTGTTTTATCTGGGGATGGGACATCCAACCGGATTCCAGATTCACCCAATATTTCATATTTCAAGTGGAAGATCTTTTTAAGCTTTTAACCATCCCTTTGAGTGTAACTGTATCTTTCTTGCAATTGGTTCACCGTGCATATTTACCAGGTATTTTTTTAAATTATTTTTCATGAGTCCGGTTAGTCCTATAATTACTGGAATAATGGAGATCTTCCTAAAGATTCCAGTTTCTTTTCATGTCGTATACAAGACCTTGGTATCTTATCTTTTCCCTCTCAGCTCTGTTTAATGAAGCATTATTTGGGATACTAACTGGTGACCAAGAATTATCGCTGACATACCCCCCTCCCCCAATTTCGAATGACCTTTGTGTCTAATTTGATGCCAATTTTTTTTTATATATATATTGCTGCTAATAAATATTTCAAAGTATTGGATATGTAAGGAAAACGAGGGGTGGGGGGGAAATGAAAATTTTAACAGTAAAATAAACATTTTTCTTAAATTCTAGCCTCATAGTTTTCAAACTTACATATACATAGTTTTTAGTCTAATATTTTTAAGCTTGACAACCTTATTGAAAATGAATTAAAATTGCAGGGTTTCAAATTACTGACACACTTGTATCAGACTTCAAAGCAAGCACTTGAAATAGATGCATATTTCATTTCTTTGGAGGTTCCCCCACCCTACTTTCCCACTGGTAATTGCTGACTGATAAGATGACCCAAAAGATAAGCCCCCCCTCCCTCCGCCCTTTATCTCGCCCCCAAGAAGGTGGGTGTACTCAACATCCAAATTATTTTCAGTAACAGACTTTTCAGTCACAACACGAAAAGACAACCTTTGAATATTGCAAAGGTGCATGCACAGTTTATTTATGAAGTGTCATTCTTGACAAAAGAATACCTTCTTTCTTTTTTTAGATACTTCATTGTTTACTCGATTTTTAATTTTGCTGATATTGCAAAATAAAATTAAATCGGCTAGTAATCTATAAATATAAAAGCGAAAATGTATGTATGTATGTACGTATGTGTGTTCGCTTTTTCTGTATGTCTACAAAAGGCTTTTTTCAGAGAAGCGGTCGGTTGCTTCACAACTTTTTAAAACTTTTTATATCACATATAAATCGTAATATCTCAGTTAACAACGAAGCTCGCCTGTCTATTTAATTTGCTCGATTTCAGGGAGATAAATATTCAACATTTGTCGCTCGCCGCATGTGGGTTAGTCTTTTTCCTATAATATCTTGGAAAGCATTCCCGCCCCGCAGTTAAACTTGGCCTCATTAACTCATTAAAACGGGCACCTGCCAAATCCAAGTAATTAAATAAATTCAAACGTGTTTCCATGAGCATCTCGCGGTGGGGCAATCGTTAACGTCGCACGTTTTTTTTTTCACACTTTAATTTACAACTTTGCCTCAAAGGTTCGGGTTCGATCCCCATACTTACCTACCAAAACATTTTTTTTAACCCCACCCTCACCCCCCAGAGTTTCCACACGCACCTCCAAACACCCGGGCAACGCTGGGTTCCCCTCTCTAGTTTCGAAATAAAATACAAATGTATAATTATACAAAAATTATACATATATATATAAAATTTTAATTTGTCTTTACATAAGCGGTAATTTGTTGCTACACAGTCATGAGCATGTTTCGGTCTTCTAGTATTTACTAACTAGAGACTTCTTCAGGCAACAACGCTTATATTTAAAAGTGGAATTCTTAATGAAAAACGAAAATCAACTTTCAGCAAAAAGAGTTTTTTTGTAAAAAAAGAGACAGGGGGGTGAAGTTCAGCTGTGTGGAGAATAGGGTTGATTGGGTGCGGATTTGTTCATTTACTTATTTTTCTATTTGTTTATTTACTTATTTGTCCATGTATTTATTCATTCATTTTTATGCTGGTGTTAAAGAATGAAGTTGGCAGGGTGAGGGGTTGAGAAGTTAAGGTTTTAAGGCCAAAGCGTATGTAGATGTTATCTTAAACAAGTGTATGATTCGCCTGTCTCTGCCAATCTAAGACTTATATGAGCAAGTGTATTCTTTTTATTATGATATTATGATGGTATTCCTATTTCTTTCTGCTAAAAGGTTATGACCTATTGACCATTTGTTGGACTCCTAGGGAACGGTGAAGGGGAGAGAAAGAGGAGTAAGAAAGAAAGAAAAGGAGGGAAGAGGAAGGAGAGGGAGATGGAGGGGAAGGAAGAAGAGGAAAGAGAGAAGAAAGAGAGAAGGGGGAGGGGGACGACCATAATTTGTTTCATAGTGGTAGTTTGTTTCCTCTCACTTTACCAAAATCTGTTTTTCTAGACCAGTGGTTCTTAACCTTTTTTTTTTTTTTTTTTTTTTTTTTTTTTACTCATGGACCCCTTTTCCCTTCTTTTTATTTTGGTGGACCCCTTCATAACTATTGGTCATAAGACAATCTTCTATTTTTCACTAATATAAATTTTGAGGTTTTAATAATCAAAGAAATATTATATAATCAAGCTTTATTTTTAAATAAAAACTAACTTAATGCAAATAAAGTATTCTACAACTACTATAATAATTATGATAATAATGATGATAAGTAATAATAATAATTCTGTGGACCTCCAGAAATATTCCGTGGACCCCTAGGGTCCATGTGGACCCCGGTTGAGAATCCCTGTTCTAGACCACCCCTAATATTTATTACCATTTTATTTGTTCGGTCAATGTTGGTTTATTAATTAGTATATTTATAAAATTGTTATTAAATCTTTTCCTAATGAGTAATTGCAAACTCAGAATGTATATCTTTACTAAACTTATGATGGTTAAATGCAGTCATTTTTTGACAGCGATAATTATTTTTTTAAAAAAAATGGAGGGTGATTGGGAATTCTTCCCAGTTTTTAAATAATTATCGCCGTCATAAAAAATAACTGGCAACGCCGGGTATGTACAGCTAGTATATTAATATAATGAATGTGAACATCCGGGTTCCTTCTCACAAGAATATGATATGATTGGCTGGTTAAACCATAAATATTGACTGGTAGAGCATCTTGGGAGAAATGTTAAATATGCTGAAAGTCTCATACATAAAGATATTACCAGTTCCAACCATGAACATTCATTCAGTAAGACGATTATTATTTGTATATGTAGCGAAGACCACTCAGCTACTTGAAATAAATATATCCTTTTTGCGTTACATTTTTTATCAGAAATACTTTTAACATTTTGAAACTGACTATATGTGAGATGTGATGTTATTTTAGGAGACTGGAAAAATAATTTTTCCATTCATGTTTTTCACCAGAGTATTGCCACAGACTACTTCAAGGGAATGCCCCCAAATTTGCAGGTTGTCAAATTGCAGATAATCTATGCTACTAAATAATAACTAGTTCATTGTGTTCCTGTTGTGTTTGTGTTGCATTAATGTTTTAAAGTTACATTTAAATAACAATGTTCCATTGTACAGAGTTTCTTTTTGCCTTCTCGATTTGAAGTTAATTTTTGAAAATGGCATGAACACTAGAATACTTCAATGAAAGGTCGAATATGAACAGGTAAAATTATAGAGGAATAAAAGGCGAATCAAATAAGGTATAGGTTGTTTAAACAATTACATTCAATTTAGCTTTAATTTGACTTTCTTTTTGGCGTCTCTGTATGTGTGTGTATATATATATATATATATATATATATATATATAAAAAGTGAGAATGTGTGTGTGAGGACACTTTTCAACCTATATACTCAACAAATTTTTTATCTACAGACTTGAAATTTGGCATATAGCAGATTCAGACATGTAGAAAACTTTAATCCATTTTTATTTGGCAAAACGGGCTGCTAAGCTGTCAAAATTGAAAAATTGGTGCATGGGCATCGTCGGATATTCTGTTTGTCAACTGTTTCACGAATGCACATGCGTGGCTAGAAAACATGACAGCTTCTGTATGTTAAGAATAAGCAGGTTTAGAAAACACCTTTTATAGATCGTGTCAAGCTGATGTAATGGTTATCGTACCTATCACTGTCTTTAGGTTTTGGTTTCGATCTCAGCTCGAGTACTTTTTTTATGTACTCGAAGTGAACTGTTTAGAAAAAAACATAAGACTCGCACGCACATGTCTTAGTTTCTTTCCGTTTTTTGCTACTTCAGTTTTTTTAAAAGGAATTTAACGTTACGTTTAGTACCTACAGTATTTCTGTTTATAATAAATAAGAATTCAGCATTAATTAAAATATAATATTTATGCGCATTTGACGACCGGATAACGTCGGATACATCTGGTGTGTATGTATGTATGTATGTATGTATATATATATATATATATATATATATATATATATATATATATATATAACCACCACAATTATGTATGTAATTACTTCTACACCAATATAGATTCATGATCAGCTTATCAGTAATATTTCCAACAGCAAAGGCGATATTCAAGTCAAAAAGCAAGATTAAAATAAAAATAAAAATGAGTGGAAGAGGGTGATTTTGGTAGTGAACTTGCACTGAATAACTTCCCACAAAAGATCAAAATTTCATAAATAGACCAAAGCAAAGAAAAAAAAAATTGACATCAAAGAAGGAAAACATTTAAAAAGAAATCAACTTTTGACTATGTTTCCAAGACAAAGCATTGTTATTAGTTACTCACTATACTTATCTGCCGTTGCCAGGGATGTAGCGAAGTTACTTCAGTTTTTAATTTTTATTTGCTTGCACATAGAGTAGACAACTGTTATTAAATATATAGCCAGTGAGGTGGACGATTGGCAAGATTGGCTTCTTACCAATTTCGAATCTCGCTAGATTCAGCCACTCTGATGAGTCGTAGATGATGAAACACGTCTGTGGATAATTATATTTTAAATATATATGCCGCTCCACATATGGGGGTACCAAATTGGTTAAAGGGAAAATTATTCCAAACTCGCGTTTAGGTAAAAATGCATTTTCGTAAATAATTCATTCAAAAACGCATCGCAAAAACAAATAACATCTATGTAAATCGCGATATATCCGAACAGTCAGCGAGGTGGACGAGTGGTAAGAGTTTAGGCTTCTTAACATAGGGTCCCAATTTCGAATTTCGCTATATTCAGCCACTTTGATGAGTCATAGATGACAAAACACGTGTCAATGGATAATTATATTTTAAAAACAATATATATATATATATATATATATATATATATATATATATAATCTAACATGATTTACACTCACTTATTTTTATCTATTTATCCATTTGAGATCAAGAACTAAAAAAAAAAAAAAAATTATTTCAAGATAAAAATAAATAAAATAAAATTTAAAAAAATTTTAAATAAAAAAAACTAGCCAATGAATACAATGAATTCATTTTAGTTTTTAATTTTTATTTATTTGCACATTTTCAACTTAAGGTAGATGAGTGTTATATTCTTCGATTTAGAATAAGTTATCATCCTGACTGATTTTTATTTTTAGGTAATTATTCAATGACATTTAATATTACCAATTGTCTACGGTGGACTTTTTGTTTTAAATAAATGGTAACTAAGTGCACTATCATATATTGCCAATAACATTGTACAACAATAACAAATGAAAATTAGTTTAAATCCTTTTTGAGCCTGACTTTGAAAAGTCACCAAGATAGCTTTATATGTTAGGCAGGTTTCCTACTGCTGTCCCTTACTTGTTTGTAATCATGTTAACAACATTACAATTGTTGAACTCTTCGATCTTCTTCAGGTGTTTTATTATAAACGATAGAGATCAGGTGAAAATTCGTAACCAATTATTGTGTGGTGGTACAACTAAACAACAAAAAATGGTCACTACCCAAACAAAATAACTTGGTATTACCAGATCAGACTGTCTGAAGATACTGCCTTCCTTATCTAAAATTCACCAAACATTCAGATTATTACTTTTACAAAACTCAATCATGTTCTGCAAAATCAAGAATAGAAACAACAATTATCCTCTACAAAACAATCAAACCAAAACATCATGAATAAATATGTAAAGATATAAATAACTTAACGCATAAAAGCTTTTTTTCCAAAATTACTGGATTCGGCATTAAATAATTTAAAATGGGTTGATATGCCGTAAAACAAAGCAACCAAACAAAACATCATGAATAAATATTTGAATATATAAAGAATTTGAAACAAAATCTTTTCAAAATTTCTTGATATGCTATATAATAAAACAACCAAACTAAACAAAATAAGTGACCTCACGTTGAATGAGCCTGCAAAAAGGGAAAGCTCAAATGTAGGGAAAACGCTAATGTGAAAAGTACTTCCTAATCAATCAATCACTGATGCCCTAATTATGGTAAAAAAAAAAAAAAAAAAAATGCTGTTGTGGACGAACAGCGTTAGTTCATGTTCAGTGTTAATGCTTTGGATACTGACCTTGTGAAGCTTGATCTTTGGCATTCGACAATTTGGTATTGACCTTTAGATATAAACGTTACAAAATTGTTGACTAAAAAAAAAAAAAAAAAAAAAAAAAAAATACAAATTACAAGCTCAGACTTTCCACCTCTAGTAGTTGCTAACAGATTACAAGATGGCCAATGAGAAGAAAGAACAGCTATTCACACTAAAGACTGTAGAATTATGGGGGGGGGGGGACAAAAAAAACTAGATCAAATATGATTTATTTTTCTGTGATCCCTCGACAGTTATTTGAAGCTCCATCAAAGAGAAGACAGTATATCCACTTACAACCATAAACCAGTCATGAATAAACTGCCATGCAGTGTTTTCTGAATGGTCTACCCAGTTCCATTGAAGAAAAATTACGTTTTTTTTTTTTAATATATTTTTTGTTGTATCCTACAATGAATAAATTAGGAACCAATCGTAATCTAATATAGAAAAGGCTACATACCTGTCTGTCTGTCTTCACATTTTCAAACTATCTCTACCGAAACTGAAAGTCGCAGAGCGGCACTAACGGCCTCAAATGATAGATTTTTTTTTTACAGACCGTTCTTTTACGAGTCTTAAGCCAGTTAAAGTAGTTTTTATGGGGGTCAAAATTGATTTTGTACATTCATCTTAGTTTATTTTTTAATTTTTAATCAGTTCATCTGTGTGTCATATTGGTATAGTGGTAACGTCACCATCTTTGAATGCTACAGTTTTGCTTTTGGTTTCGATTCTAGCTGATGGCACCCAAATACTTTTTTTTTTTTTTTTAACTTTTGAAATCACAACTATAATAATATATACGAAATTTGGAAAAATTAAAATATCATATTTAAGTGTATTTAAAAAAAAAACCACCCCGCTAGTTTTATGTATTTTTATACCGACTTGGATTTTCAATTCAAAAGTAACAAATTAATTTGATTGTTTTATTATTAAATCTGCGTTTTTAATTTAAAGAAAATAATTTTAATTCATGGACAAGGCTCTTAGATAGCCAAGTGAATGTCCCTCTCTATTTCTGATAGGAAACCTCCAAGATGTCCACAACTCAATTTTTCTTTTTCATCCCCGGCCACCCCAATAATTTTTTTTTTTTTTATATTCCATTTTCACTCCAAACAAGGCACAGTGCCACTTTGAAGTAGGGGGCTACTGTCAGGGACATAAGTTGCAGGGATATTATAAAGGGAGATGAGCAACAAGATGTCTATTTACATTACACTTGAACTTCTGCCTGTCAGTACAGTTGGGAAAGCAGAATCCCAGAAGGGAGTTCCAAAGTCTAGGAGTTCTGGGGAAGAAACTATTAGAGTAGAAAGTTTTCTTACATCTAGAGATCTATACTGTGCAGGGATAGGATTTAGCTGCTTGTCGGGTGTGCCAGGTATATTTACGTCGAAAGGTTACAAGTGCTTGTAGTTCGTCAGAGCATTCACCATTAAAGTAGTGGTAGAACAGGCAGAGGGATGCAACATATCGCCGATGGGAAAGAGGCTGAAGCTTAGATAACAGTTCAGGACCTATCAGGTTGGCAACTCTATCGAACCTTGTCCAAGAGTGAGAGACTAATAGCAGATACACCAACCCAAATGAGACAACAATACTCCATATATGGACGAATGGTGGCCTTATAGAGGTACAGGATACTTTCCGGCGTAAGTAGCGTTCTAGCATAGTAGATAGCCCACCTTCATCGCAGCGACTGTGGCAATGCTCTCAATGTATCTGTTCCAACTCTTGTTTCCTGTGAACGTTAGGTCGAGTAGTTTAAAAGAAGTACTTTCAGATAATGTGAATTGGGCCATTGCTATTAGTGGTAGAGAGGGTTTCTTGTAATTATTGAAGGAAACAAGCAAGTTTTGGCAACACTGAATGTGCCTATCCATTTATGTCCCCATTCCACTACAGATTTGAGGTCTTCCTTTAGTGTTTCTGCCATTTCCTTAGATATGTGTTCATTTGTTTTCCCCTCATGCCTGTTATAGAGCATGATGTCATCAGCAAATATACACATCTCAGAGACAATTTTATCAGGGAGGTCATTTATGAATATTAGGAATAATTAAGGTCCAAGGATAGACTCTTGAGGTACTCTCGCATTTATATATTGTTTAGATGTACGACCATCGAGAACAACCTGGATTCTTCTCTTAAGGATTTAGTTACGTTTAGTATTCTTCCAGTGACACCATTTGATCTGATTTTCATGCGAAGACCATCGTGCCATACCCTGTCAAAAGCCTTAGATATATCTAGGGCTACCGCCCTACCCTCTTCTGCTTTGTCCAGTGTATGGTATCTACATTCAGAGATTACAGTTAGGATATCTGCTGTGGAACGAGGTTGCCTAAATCCATATTGTTGGTCAGTCAGAAGTTTAGCAGCAGGTTATTTCCAAAAATCATGGGTTCCTAATTTCTGTGCTTCGATGTGTTTTCTGGTGGTTTCAGTGTATTCTCTCTTAGCCGTCGCTATTTCTCTCTTACAATTACTTCTAACTTCTATGAACTTCTGTCTGAACTGGACTTATGTCAGTAAAATTTGCGGTACACATGTTATCTTTGAACAATGGCAGCTGCACAAGTAGAAGTAAACCATTGGGGAGAGTGTGGCTTGCTATAGAATTTCCGTGTGGTAACATGTGCTTCAATTGCCGTTTAGAACCATTCATGATAAGATCCCTGATGACTTCCCCGTCAGCCTTTTTATAATACCTCTTTTTGAGCAATAGTTCTTCAGTTTTGGGTCAAGAATTTAGGACGATTTCTACCATTATCACAGCATGATCAGCATTCCCGAGTGGGCTGTGGGCATTTGTAACACAATCAGGAACTGTGGTCAGAAATAGTGAGGCATGTTGATGTTGCTGGTCTGGGAAAGGTGTCGGAAATGTAACCCTCTGTGATAGGGAATGAGATGTAGAGAAGCTATGTTGCGCTACCAGCTGCGCCTGTAAATGATCTCATTTTCGAGCAAATTCATATACACTCCCTACCTCGTTTTTTCTTATCTTGTATAGAATTCAGCCCCATTTAGAGATCGACCTACTTGTTTTAGGCCCCCATCAAGTCGGAAAATAGTGGGCGGTCTACCATCTAGAAAGGGTTGGGAGCGTCTTAAGGTCTTACTAACACTTTTTTGTTTATTTTTTTTTAAACTTTTCCCCCACCCCAGGCCAATGAAATTTCAATGAATCGACATTTTACAGATTTCTATTTTTTTAATATATCATACATGTATATAACACCCCCTCCCAAACAAAAAAAAAAAATCTGATTCAGGGAATCTTAAGTAGGACGACCGCCAGAGTGTCTGTGGTATTGTGGCGAATAATAACTCTACCTAAGACTAGCATATATTAACAAAAGATACAGTGACGAGGATGATCATAGACCCCCCCCTCTCAATTCTTGCGTGGCCTTGTACCTAATTTTTTGTTTGTTGAGTATCCTTTTATAGGATTTCAGGAAAATAAAAAAATATATATATATAACTGTACTTGAGAACAACGCGAAGGCTCCGTTTTCATTTACTATTAAACCGAGATGTAGGGGAGGGTGCCACCCTTTTTCCTGGTTTACTAAACTAATCCTTAATCCTCCTTTCATGGATAATATTACAGTAACCACATTTTAAAATGCTTACTGTAATAAAATTTTATCCTATGACATTAATTTTAGCATTGCCGAATTTAAGTTGTCAACGTCATTCCTGGAACAATGCAAGATCTTTTTTTGCGTGCATGTTTCTTGATTATCTTTTGAAATTCTTTTCTTTTCTCTAGTTCTCTTTTTTTTTTATTTGCTTTTGTCACCGAAAATGATTTGACATATCTGTGATGCATACAGAACATACATTATTTTTTTTTTTTTTTTTTTTTTTTTTTAACTCGGATACAAAAAAAAAAAAAAAAAAAATTGAAAAAAATAAAAGGTATAATTAAGCAGAAAAATTCTTTTATTTTTAAACAATGAAAAAAAATAATGCTGACTAACCCCCTCCCTCTCTCATACATATATATATATATATATATATATATATATACATACACACACACTAGCAGGCCACCCGGCCTTGCCCAGTCATAAAATATGTTTAAATATATTTTAATTGATGCAAATTTCATATTTATTATTATAGAGTAAATTCTCTATCGATTATTATATTGTACCTAATATACAGTAGTAAGTAATTTTATAGTTTTTTTGTTAGCCACATTTTGGTTGTAATTAAATACTTATACATGTACAAAGCAGAACAAAAAAATGAATGAAATGAAAGGATAAGAAGAGTTTTTTTTCTTTAAAAATTAAAATAAATCAATAAATATTTGGAGCAAAACGAAACAAAATCAATATAACCCCGCAAAATTCCCCCATAGGTCAGTAAACTCTGAGGCGTTATTTTGAAATAGCAGGCAAAATCGATTGTTAAGCAGTAAATAATTCCCTTATTAGCAGTCAAATTATTTTCAAGGCAAATGTCTGGCTGCCCTACTGGCGCTTTAAATTAGGAAAAAAAAAATTTTGTCAACTTCTCCAAAAAGCATGGGAAGCATCGTTGGCTACGCCTTTGAATCATTGCCTGTCTCAGAGATATTAAGAAACATTAGAGTAGTTGAATCAACATACAATGAGATAAGTGAGAGAAATATATAAATATAAATAGTTAAGTGAGAGAAATATATAAATATAAATAGTTAAGTGAGAGAAATATATAAATAGTTAAGTGAGAGAGAGGTGATTTATTGTTCAGTTAATTACGAATTAGGACTAATTAGAACAATTAAAAACAAGATTTTTTTCAAACATAATTCAATCCCAGAACGAAAATATACTTTAGCATGCATCTTAGTAAAAAAAAAAAGTCTTTGGAAAGCAAATGTCAACTCAGCTTTAGTATAATAAATATACACATACCTAACTTTATAGATAATGGATTTTTATGCTTTCTTTCAAATATTCCATAATGTAACACGTCAACAGCTTGCGTTAATCAGATTGATATCAATGATACCATTATACCAAGTTTTATTTTTTTTTAATAGAAAACTGATTTTTAGCAAAAAATAAAAAAACAAACTAGTCTTTTCCTCTTGGACAGGATACAAAATAAGAGACTTTAACTTAAGAAGTCTACCAAGCTCCAAATTACATTTCATTGCCACAATTTGCATTCTTTGCTTATTTTACAAGTACTGTCACACAATGAACTACAAATAACTCGCTTGTAGATTCCTCAACATAAATAACTCGGACAAACCTGATGAACAGTAAAATCTTACCACTTCACTGTTGAGGTCACCCATATACCTGAAAACTTTCTATTTGAATAGTTTCCTCGAGCTGCTTGTCTTTGGAATTCCCTCCTTATTTCCTGTTTCCATCTGTACCACCATGCTGCAATTTAAATGTAATGTGAACAAACATTTTGTTGTGGAACTCCCCACTTTGGATGTCCCTATAAATATGGTCCCTAATCACAGTAGCCACTTATACCTCAATGGCAATACACTTTGAGGTGAAAATACATATTTTTCTAAATTTAACTTTTCACTTGCAGCAAAGGAAACATGTTGTCTTACTAATGCACCCTTCAATAATAAGAGGCAACAGCTTTTATTCACAAACATATTTGATTGGCCAGTCAGGGTGGAAAGGAAATTAGCAGAGTTCTTCTGATACTTAAAGTGACAGTATCCTTTTTTCCCTTTGGCATAAAACTAACCTTTTTTCTAAGTAGGTAATTTTCATCAGATTTTTAAACTTTGATGTGACAGACTAGTCTAGACTACAAGTGACTGGAGATCGTTTGTGAATTTGATATTCTCATGAAACTTCCTCCTTTGGAAGAAACTGGCTCAACTTGCTTTAGTACAGTATGGTAGACTGGTCTAGACAGACAGAGTCTGTTATGAAAAATTGTGGACACATCTAAAACAATATATGTCCATCTAATCTATCCGTTTTATAATAAAAATGCTACTTTAAAACTAAATGCGGCAGATTAATGGCCCGATCAATTTTTTTGTGAATGATATTCAAAATAGGCGACAGATAAGTAGTCAAGACATCTAGTTGATAAATTAAGAGATGTTCCTAAAAATAATACATCACTTTTCAACATAAATATATGTTAATAATAGTAATTAATGCAACTTCTCTGTAGAGAGTTAAAAATAATAGAAAGAAAAAATAAACCACGTGGTGATAGCCTTGAAAATATACGTCTTTTTTACACGTTTTATTAAAGTGACTAATCTATCTGCATCCCCCCACACACCTCCTGTCCCCCCAGAAGCAAAAGACATAGTGCCAAATTGTTATTGATTACCACCAAGTGGATTATTTCAAAAATCTACAAGTGCAGATACAAATTGTGGAGAGAAAATGTGCAAATAGATCCACCAGATAAATTGCTAAAATCAGAAAGTATTATCGATGCTACCGAAAGAAATGTTGGCAACCTCAGAATTAAGGAGGCAATATTTATAGATAGACTCAACCTATAAATTAACAACAGATTAGAACTCAACATTGAATTCTAAATTTAACGCACCCTTAAATACACTCACAAATTTGAATAATTTTTTTTTCAGTTTCACACCTAGGTTTGGCAATAATTGCAATTAACAGTTACACAAGTGTCCCAAAAGTAATGCTTCCTATTTTCATTACCCCTAAATGGATCAGAGGGCATTGTAAATTACATTGTTCTGATGACTGAACTTATGCATCCATGAGTTGAAAGTATCATTTCTGTTGCAGATATTAAGAAAAACAATTCCTGTGAGATGCTAAGAAAACAATTCCTATCATGGACATGCATCAGAAGCAGAGATGCATAATTGAATTTCTGACAAAAATTCATTGAGAATGGTGGTGACTATGTAGAAAAACAAATTCTGGAGCACAAAAGGTTGCTTGTTTTTATTGTATCACTTCTGTCTCTGTAGTTCTTCACTTTTTGAGTTATAAAAAAATAAGTTTTACTTTTTAGATACAGCATAAAGACAGACATGGAATTGTTGAGCCATTCTCAAAGTAATCTAATTCAGATCATTTCATGTTTCACTGTCTGCCTGACAAATTCATTAACCCTTATCCTCAAGCGGCTTGTGGGCCTTGATAAAAAGTAAATAGCTTGAACATAAAATAAAAAAATATAAATTGGTTCAGGCATTTTTATAAAGCACAAATGAAATTGACATTTTTCAAATAAGATGTGAAAATATTTGGGATTTGTATTAAGATGGTGATTATGTGATACTTTACAAGTATGTGTGAATGTGGGGGGGGGTACTAATTTTCCTCAGGAAAATTTTGCATAAAATCAAAGACTGGTGATATCTAAGTTTCAAATTTGATATACAGCTACGGTATAGCTAGAAATGTCTTCTCAATTATTAAATCATTTCTCTCTGATAGGTTCATAAGAATAGTGGTTGATGGGCAGAAATCAGAAGCTCTCAGTATTAATGCTGGAGTCCCTCAGGGGTCCATCCTGGGCCCAATTCTCTTCCTGATTTACATTAATGATCTTCCAAATCACATCCTTACATCATTTGTAGACATTTATGCTGATGACACTACTATCTTTGGTAGCACATCTAAGTCCGTAAACGACCAAGTTCTCTGATTCTCTCTCCTCTGAGCATGTGGTACAATGGGGAAAGGAGTGGCTGGTTACTTTTAATGCATCTAAAACCAAGCTTTTATCTTTACATCATCAACGCTCTGATCCCCATCTGTCATCAATTGAAATGAATGGCTCTCGTCTTGGGGAGGCCTCATGTTTTGACAAGCTTCTGGGCTTGACTTTTACTCTTGATCCTAAGTGGAACACATATTAAATCCGTTGGCAAGGCCGTTGGAAAAATGGTGGGATCCTTCTATCGATCCAATAGATATCTCACTGCTGATGCAATTCTCTATCTATATAAGAGCCAGGTACGTCCATGGATCGAGTACTGTTGCCACATCTGGGCAGGAGCTGCTAGAAAGGACTTATACTGCCTTGAGAGAGTTCAAAATAGACTTCGTAGCCTCGTAGGGGATGTCCTTTTCTCTTCCCTGCAACCTCTTTCTCACAGAAGAAATGTTGCGAGTTTGTCTCTACTTTATCATTATTTTCATGGCAAGTGCTCGGCTGAGCTCCAATCTATGCCCCCCCCCTCACCAAACTTTCACAAGAAACACTCGTCTAGCAGAAGTCACTATCAATAATTTCCCCCTCTTCTTTATCTGTACCTAAACCTAAACGTAGATTCCACGAGCAAAGCTTCTTTATTAGAACTGCACGCCTATGGAATTGTCTTCAGTTTTCCTGCTGATTACAATATAGTTGTCTTCAAGTTTAACGTAAACAAGTTTTTGATGAGCCTTTCCATATGTTAACAAATTCACCAAATTTCCATTACTAACGATTACTATATTGTCCAATTTCTACTGTACACTCTTTAAACCTTATCCTCGAGTGGCCTCAAGGCCTTGATAAGTGGTGATGCCTATGTAAAAAAAAAAAAAAAAAGGTTTGAAAATTAATTTTTTAGTAATAAAACTATTGTTGTGAAATCAAGAGATCTACAACAAACTAAAAATATTTGTAATATAATAATCTATGTGGAAACTATAAAATAACTTTCAAAAATATTTGAACTATAAAATATTTTAAAAGCTGTTTTCTAAATTGCCTTTTTGGAGAAAAAAAAAATTAAATTTTAGTCCACACTATACACATTTGATTGTTTAACCTTTTTCTAGTATATTTTTGATAGTTTTCGTTTTTGCTGCTTTGTAATATTTATTTTTATTTTTCATATTTTATGTTAATTGACGAATTGTTATTTTTGCTGACTTCGATCTTCAAGTCTTCTGGATTCTTCAGCTTCTTTTCTTTTTCAATTTCAAGCTTTCGATTACATCTACCATAGGCTAAAATCTGAAATCTCAGAATTCCTGTAAAACCGGGAACACTTATCACTGATAAATCATTTTCATTTAATGTTAAATTTTTCATTCTATTATGGTATATATTCCTCAAAATTGTCTGACTTATTCCCTGCTTCCTTTGTTAAATCTTGTCTGGCTTGTTGATCCAGTAGTCTCCATCAATTCGCCGTTTTGGTATCTTATAACACAGCTTGCTATTTCAGTAACTTCTTTCCAAGAATCGCCGGCTGTGGAATTCTCTTCCTGCTGACTTTTGCCTCTATCTTTAACCTTGGTCTTTTCAAGAGTAAGATCAACAGGTATTTGTGATAATAATCTTTCATTCTTGCATTAAGTGGCTTCATGCCTTGTTCGGAGCGATTTCCATAAAAACAAAAAAGTCAAGTCGGTCTTATGTTCTGCTTGTCCACCCATCCGTTGGTCATTTTTAAGTTTGAAATATCATTTTCTTTGGTGTGTCATGTTCAAAGTTCAAACAGCATTTATGTTGGTCTGTTTTGCTTAAGTTTGAAATATTTTTTATCACTGAACGGCGGTAACAACTTTTGGCTTTTATATTGACTCTAGCGAGGGGTACCCAGCGTTGCCCGGGTGTTTGTAGATGTGTGTGTGAAAAAAAAAAAAAAAAAAAAAAGGTGCCCGTGAAAAAAAAAAAAAACGAAGGTTTTACCACGCGTTGGAAAATAGTAAAGTGTGAAAAACTAAAACAGGTGCGCGTTTTTTGATTGACGTGACGGCGATAGGTATTCAGCAGTTATTTTGTGCGGGGACAGTTTTGAATAAATGGGTTAGTTTGTTTTTAAAAACCCGCTCCCTCGTCTCGAAATGAAAGCTACAGTCTGATATGACGAAGTCGACATTGACCAAACTGGCTCTGGGCCTGTGATTAGAGTCGAGGTTCGCTTTTTTTTATACCGAAAACCGAATGTAACCCATGCCGATGCGGGAAATGTGGAATAATTAAGGTTTGAAAGTCAATAAAATTAAATAGACAGGCGAGCTCCGTGGATAATTCGTAGATATTACAATTTATAGATGATATAAAAAGTTTTAAAAAGTTGTGAAGCGAGCAAGCGCTTGTTTGAAAGAAGCCTTTTGTGGACATCGAGGAAAAGCGAACATACATACATACATACATACATACATTTTCGCTTTTATATTTATAGAAGGTTCAAAGTAACATATTTTTGTGTTAACAACAAGCAAAGCTATCAAGTCACTTCTGTTCAGCCTGTAACCTATACGCAAAAACAGAAGTCTTCCTGTTTAGCGCCCCTACCCTCCCCCCTCAACGAGACAGAGACAAATCTTCCATACATATTTGATAGAGAGCAATGACGAAAAGGTTAGAAAAAGACTAAGAGACAGAGAATTACATGAAGAACAAAAAGTTCAATTATATAAATGATAGGTAGAAAGAGAGCGGGGAAGGGAGGGGGGATAAAATGATAGGTAGAAAGAGAGCGGGAAGGGGTGGGTAGATAGAAGTTAGCGATGGTAATAATCCAGTAAGTAAAATCAGATAATCATGGCCTTGGGCAAAAGTCATGACTGTGGTGGACTGAGGGTGGGGAGGAAGTCGAAAAAAAACAAAAAAAAAAAAAAAAAAAGGTCAGCTTGAATTAAAATTTTCTCTCTCTCTCTAACCTACTTTAACCAATAATATGCAGTGGTTAACAGTAAATAGTGAAGAATCACTTTGCTGTTAACAATTACCTAATTCTTATCACACGCGTGCATGTATCCGTTTGTGTGTAGGCTGACGAGTGACTTATGTAATAAAGCTAACAAGAGATAGACAGTGCAGAGATTAACCGGTTGGAAAAAAAAATGGGGAGATTTAAAGAACGGATTGTATTTGCAGTATAGGGAGCTTTCAGATGAGATTTTTTAAAAGAAACTGCATTAAAAAAATATATATATATCATTTTGTTCTTACTGGATGCCAGATATTTACCTGTTCTCTTATACAGCCCAGTCCTTTTTAAGACTTTAACCGTCCCTTTAAGTGTAATTGTTTGTATCTCTCTTGCACTTGGTTCACAAGTATATTTGCCAGGTAGCTTTGAAATTCTTTGTCTAAATCCGGGTGTTCCTATAACACTGAAATGATGGAGCTTTTCCTAAGATTCTAGTTTCTTTTCACGTCGTACGATGTACGACGTGAAAAGAAACTAAATCTTGGTATTTTGTTATCTTTTCCCCTCGAAAGTTAATCACACGCCGACCCGAGACTTCAACACGTCACTCCTGATAATTTTTGCCTTGTTGCCCACAAATATGCTTGTGCCGCTTACATTCAGAAGCTTATGTCAAAAATTCACATCCGAGAGTGTCTGTACATCTATATGGAGAAAACTACTGGACCGATGTCAAGAAATTTAAAATACAAACTCCATTTTATAACTACAAATAAACTATCTTCGTCTCATTTTTGAGAGGAATACTGAGAAGAGATCCACTGCATGTAAATAAATCTTTCCAACAATTTATAAACTACCAGAGATTTTTTTTATGAACTTGTGAACATAGTAGTCATAAAACAGTACTCCTTTGTCTTTATTATCCTGCTGTATGTGACATTCTCCAACCTAACCAGGCAATGCGAAATAACCCTGCTGGTGTATAAGGGAAGACATATCTAGGAACTGAAGCTTTAAGGGTAAATAAACTGCCTTATCTTTTAATCTAAAAGTTTTTGACTAGAGGAACAGCACATTGCATATACAGGAAGATGACACATGGCAAAAATAAAAATCTGCAAAGTCTTGGGTGGGGGCTATGGCTGAGATCAAACTCTAGTATCTGCATTTATATATTACTAGCAGGACCTGTGGAAATTCCATAGCGGACGCTTTCATGTTTTTTTTTTTTTCACATAGGAGTCATCACTTATCAAGGCCCAGAGGCCACTCGAGGATAAAGTTTACAGAGGATGTACGGCCATATTGTAGTCAGCTGAAAAGCAGGCAAACAGAAGACAGTTTTACAAGTGTGCAGTTCTAAGAAAGAAAAATTCTTCATAAGTTTTGGTTTGGTTTACCTTGAGTACCCCCCTACATATATATATATATATATATATATATATATATATATATATATATATATATATATATATATATATATATATATGTAATGTATTGATGTTGGCACTCTGTGGATGTTCAGTGTAAATAATTTTCCCGACTTTCTGACTGTGCCTAATTCAAAACATAGATTCCATGAAAAAGCTTCTTTCTGACTACAACTTGTTGTTTTCAAGTCCAACATAAATAAATTCTTGATAAACCGCTCTCTTAAGTAATCCAATCTACCAAATTTCCATTACTAACGATTACTACGATATTATCCCATTGATTACTGTACACTCAATAACCCTTATCCTCGAGTGGCCTCTGAGCCTTGATAAGTGGTGACTCCTATAAAAAAAAAAAAGGAAACGCCCTGATATTATTGTACCTATTTACAATGACTCCCCACGGGACAGAGTTAGACACCAGGGACGGTTTTTAACGTGGAGAAAAGATACAAAAATAAAAATTGTCTCCGTCGTTAAGGATTTCTCCACTGAAAGAGAACGAGAAATGGGAGTGCCGCATCTGAAGAACAGTATTGTAGCTCTTTTACTAAAACTGGAAAAGTATTTATCTAAGCTAGCAGGGACACCTGGCATAGCCCAATTGTAAAATATGCTTAAATATGATATTGTAATTTATGCAGATTTCATATATATTATTACAGAGTCGATTTTCTATCAATTCTTATATATATATATATATATTTTTTTTTACATGAAAGTCACCACTTATCAAGGCCCGGAAGCCACTCAGGGATAAGGGTTATTGCGTGTACAGTAATCAATTGTAGTAATCGTTAGTAATGGAGATCTGATAAAGTGTCTTACTTAAGGAGGCGGTTTATCAGGAATTTGTTTATGTTGGACTTGAAGACATCCAAGTTGTAGTCAGGTGGGAAACAGGCAAACGGAAGAGTTCCACAGGTGTGCACTTCTAAGAAAGAAGCTTTGTTCAGGGAATCTGCATTTTGATTTAGGCATAGATAAAGAGTGGGGAAAATTACTGACAGTGGTTTCAGCTAGATGGATGTTTTTCCTGAAAAATTGGTGAGCAGGGACCAGAGATTTGAGCTCAGACGAGCACTTGCCATGGAAATAACGATAAAACAACGACAGGCTCGCAACATTTCTTCTGTGGGAAAGAGGTTGCAGGGAAGAGAAAAGAGCATCCCTCACTAGACTACAAAGTCTATTTTGTATTCTGTCAAGGCAGGATAGGCTGTTTTTAGCAGCTCCTGCCCTGATATGGCAGCAGTATTCCATCCTTGGACGCATTTGGCTTTTATATAGATAGAGAATTGCAACAGCAGTGAGATATCTACTGGAGCGGTAGAAGGATCCCACCATTTTTCCAGCGACCATGGCAACAAATTTGATGTACGTGTTCCCTTTCAGATCAGGAGTAAAGGTCAATCCTAGAAGCTCGTCAAAACAAAATATTATAAAGTTGTGATTTCAAAAATAAAAAAAATATATTCATATGACTTGGGTGCATCAGCTTGAATTGAAACCTAAACCAAAACTTATGAAGAAAAAAAAAAGTTATATATATATATATATATATATATAACCCGAGTTCTTTCAGCTATAATCGAAACTGAAACCAAAACTTATGAAAAATTCTTGATAAAATTATTTATTACTTGAAATGGAAGCTCATAACAATTAAATGACAGTCACTCAGAAGAAAAAAGATGTAAGCATAACACACAAAATAACACATACGTTATTGTATTAATATTTAGATATCATCTCTTTTGGCACGTTCTAATTTTCGATGAAGAGCGTTGAAGAAGGGGAGGGGGTAAAATGACCCTGATCATCAAAAACACTGAGTTCTCTAACACCGAACTAATCTTATCACATCATATCAGTGTGTATGCGTGTGTGTGTAGGGGGGAACCCAAGGTAAAACGTGTTGACAAAGATCATATGTAATGAGTGCATTTTTTTTAAATCAACATAAATGCTTCAGTAAATAAAGAACCAAATATCTTTATTGCGTAGATGACACGATCTGAAAACCTGCCATTTTTGTATGGCTTTCGCAACTTCGATACTGTTACCGTCAGATGTTTATTACAAATGCTCATCAGACTTTTGGTTATATATCTCAATTCATTTACCCTAGCAACACATGTATTTCGGTTGTATTGGGGCATTTACATAGCTTTACCTTACTAATTACACCTGTGCTTTTCACATTTCTTTGTATCATGTTCTATATTTGCGTCTTACGCTTGTCTTTAGCAAATTATCTACATGAGAATAAATGCATATAGATGTAAATTCAACAGTTTCTTCACCATTGTCCATTTTCTTATTTATTTCCATCTTGTATGCATACTTAGGAAAACAACACATAAGATAGTGAACACTTTAATTATATGTATGTGTGTATGTGTGTGTGTGGACTCATCAGAAAAAAATTCTCAAAGAGAAAAATGCATAATGATGTAATATGGAAAATTCAGGAAGTAGCAAACAAAACTCGTGTGTCTATGGAAGGTTGGTTGGTTGGTTGTTTTTGTTTTACGGCATATCAACCTTTTTCAGGTTATTTAATGCCGAATCTAGTTATTTTGAGGAACGATTTTTAATAGAGTATATATATTTTTTTTTAAGTCAGATTCTATTTAACCCATAGTTGGGACCCTAACAGGTACTACCACTCCGGGTCAGAGTGGACCTGGGAGCAATGGCAATTAAAGGGTGGCTCCACAGTCCCTAAGGACCGCAAGGTGAGGCATCACCATCGGATATAGTTTTAGGTCATATATGGAAGGAAATATCCAATACTGACATACAAATATTAATTGTTCCAGTGAATAAAACAGATGTGTAAAATGTAACGACATGTATTTTTTATAATAATTGGTAAGATGAATAAAATCTTGGACTCTAGAATAGCAAAATTGAAAATTATTGTTTGTTAATATATAAATATTATTAAAACAAGGTGATATATTCTAAAGATATCCATTCAATCTATGCATTTGTGTGACAGACTGACAATAATACTATTTCAAATTTTAGATCAATCGATACAGAAAGACTCATATGAAAATTATTAAATGAATATAAAATAGGATGTGTCCATTCAATTAGCATTGAAAATACCATTTACAAACTAAAGCATGACAGACCAATGGGTGGACAAAGCCTAGTATAATGGTCATGTTTATGTTTTTACACGTGTTGTCTATACACAAGTAAAAAGTATAAACAATAAAATGTGCTCGATTGCCAAAAATAAAACAAAAGTTCTGTGGAACCGACAAAGAATTTGTAGCATGAGTCACGAGTTACTTGTGTCTTGATGAAGTCACAACAAATGACAACCAGAAGAGATAATTAGTAAAAATTGCATGAATAGAAATAAGAATATTGTCCGATTGACTACAAAAGAAAAGAAAACGAACACAAAACGTATGAGGTAATTACCAAAATAACAAGCGAAGAAAGAGTAAAGCCATTCACACTTAATCTCGCCATTTAGTATCTCAGATCGTTTACATTTGGAAAATGGCCAATGAACCAAATGAAAGGCTGTGTTTTTAAATGCAAATGCACTAAAAGAGAAAAACATTCAGCGTTGAAATTGGAAGAAAAAAGTCTACTTTTTTTATTCTTTTTTCAGAATACACAAAAAAGATAAAAACTGGTAATTATTTTAAAAATCTAATAATACTAGCAAATAAATGCTCATTCTAGTCGTATATTTTTGATGGCAAGGAGCGAATTTCAAAGAGAGTGGATCTTGCAGCGAGTGCAAATTTTAACATTGGGGATAAACTGTTGCAAAACTTGGCCTATGCGGGCAAATAACCTATGCAAGCTGGAAGTATTTAACCATTATTGTCTATGCTGTATTTTTTTTTTACAAAGGAGTCACCACTTATCAAGGCCCAGAGGCCACTCGAGGATAAGGGTTAACGAGTGTTCAGTAGTCAATAGGACAATATCATAGTAATCTTTAGTAGTGGAAATTTGGTAAATTGGATTACTTAAGGGGCAGCTCATCAAGAACTTGTTTACATTGGACTTTTTTTTTCATATTTGCTGGAAATATTTTATCTTCAACAGTAAAGTTTGCACTCACTGCAAGATTCACTCTCTCCAAAAATTTCTCCTTGCCAGACGCCTTCGTTGGTTTGGTTATGCCCTTCGATGACACCCAGATGTCATCTGTGAGATCATCAATCCAACACCATCACCAGGCGGAAGGAAACGTGATGGCCAACTCAAAACCTGGCTCAGGATGGTATAGCAGAATGCTGAACTGATTGTGGGCCCTCATCTTTCTAGAGTCCGTCACTGGAACTGTGGATGACTTGTATGCACAATAGAAGCAGCCTCGGATCATCATACCTGATCAGCCAGTGTTCAGGATGTGGTGAATTTCTTGGAAAGAGCCAGCCTAACTGACCCAGGGTGAATGCCACACTTATAACTACATTATATGATTATATCATGATGAACTACAGAGATGACAATACTAAGTTTAGGAACGAACATATACTCAAAGGGGGTAATGCCTAGGAAAAATGTATCATGACGAATGAAAATATACTACATTACCGCCAAAGAAGAAGGTAAAGCCGAGAATGATTCTCCCCCTCCTCTCCATGATAACAGAACAGATACTACAATACTCCCTCCAATTAAGAGAAGGGAGGGCCTATCTTCCATAAAAAGAGAAGATAATGCCTGCTTGGGGCTTCGAGTGAGCAATAAATATAAAGAATTATTGCAGACATGAAACAAGATAAACTTATTAATATTTGCACATTAAAAAATGAAGGAAACTCCATTTTTTAAATTAATATTATAATAATTGAACCGTGCGCAAGCATATGATGTAATATCTTTAAACAAAAATGAACATAGTCGTATTCTAACATTTGTATTTTTAAGTTTTGGAAATGATGATATTGAACCAAAATGAAAGTGGAACATTCGCATGAGATACCTGTTTATGGCATATCAAACCTTTTTAGATTATTTCATGTGAAAACAATTATTTTCGTGAAGGTTCTGCAATATATCTTCAAATATTCAGTGTAACTTTATGTATAATTTGTTTTCGTACAGCAATTGCCAACTCGGCTAGGGATTGTCTACCACAAGATGCCGTTCAATGTCATACAAAGGACAGATTCTATTTAACCCATATATGAAATCCTGATAGAGCACATCTGGAGTAATGGTAACTATAAAGTGATGCTACACTCCACCAATGTTCTGAAAACTTGGCCCTGACCACTGAATGTAGTTTAATATCATACCAAGGAAATCAAATGAAAATCGTAGGCTTGTGCTAGATTGTAGTTATGTTCATAAATAACAACGCACACAATAATGAGAAAAGCAGTCAATGGATTGCTTGTTACATTCTAAACGTACCAACTGCTGACTAACTGCAAACCAATGATTAGAATACATGAAAGACATTTAGATAAAATTACAAAATGGTTTGAGTAAGAAAATATTCAAGAATACCAATCAAATATAATATTTGTCGTCTGCTTCATTTTACGGCATATCACCTCACTTGGGTTATTTAATACTTAATTCGATTTTAGTAAAAAGTCTATATCATGTCAAATGTATACAAATAAAACAGTAGGGGTGTGTGTGTGTGTGTGTGTGTGTGTGTGTGTGTGTGTGTGTGTGAGAGACAGAGAGAAAATATTTAATCTTATGGTAACTTAAACGGTTGAGAACACAGCTTGGGTGCTTAATATTTTGATTTTGATTCTAGCTGATGGTACTAAAGTCAATTTTTTTTTTTTTTATTTGAAAAAGGTACAATATAATATTCAATAGAGAATTGGCTCTGTAATAATAAATACAAAATCTGTACAAATTAAAATATCTTTTGCAACTGGATACTTAAATAGTTATTCGGGATATAAATGTCAAAATATTCGTTATTTACATATTTTTCAAATGTAATAAATATTTTGATTATGTTTGCTTAAAAACTTTCTTTTTTTTTTTTTTTAAATATCTATGGAGAGCAGGAAGTGAATCTTGTTACTGTTGCTTTCTTTATTTTGTCCTTTAGTCCTCAGATTTGATGCGTGAGGTTTCTGACAAAGGGGAAAGAGTTACAGTTTCCTGGTTAGAATCTATCAATAAAAACATTTCTTGTTGGTTAGATTTTGACTTTGAAGTAGTTGTTTTTGTTTTTTAAGCTCCTTACATCTAGTAGCTCCATGCCTTATCTAGGGCGATATCCATAAAATATATATATATATATATATATATATATATATATATATATATATTGATTATGTTTGTATAAAATAAATAAACATTTGAAGAAATTTAATGTCTGAGAATGTTTTTTTTGTATTATTTTTTTTTGTAAAGAAATGTATAATTTTTAAATATTTCTTCAGAAAAAGATAGCATAATTAGTACAAATTGTTAGTTTTATGTGTCCATTTAAATTTTTTTTAAAGATTTAAATGTGTTAGCACTAAAACACATGTATATACTTCGTCAGAAACAAGACAGCGCGCGTGCGTGTGTGCGAAGGTCACCTCAACCTAGTGCAGGTGAAGGTGGGTAGAAAGAAGGTTGGATAGAAATGAAATTGATGAAACTGTAATTCTAATCTAATAATAAGCAGAGTGGGGGTGGGGGGAGAAGAGAGAATGTATTAGTCATAGAATTAGTAATGAAAGGAAAAATATACATAATAAATGTGGTTTAACTTAAATTAAGCTATATTTCTTATTGTTAAATTGGTAAAGCTCTAGCCTGCGGATATTGAACTCCACGTGCAAAGTTACTATTTTGATTCATTTCTGTCCATACAAAAAGCTCAATATCCTTTCTGATAGAGCTTTATAGCAGGAAAAAATATTTCTTGCTTATCTTAACACTTTACTGCACTTGCACGGAATATCTGATCATTGGAAGTGTATTAATAAAATCCTTGCCTGCAACGACCCGTGGCATAGTAGATAAAGTGGTTGGTAAAATTCAGTTGCAAATTTCACTCTCATGGAGGTTGGAGGTCTAATTCTCAATGCAGGCGACATCCAAAATACAATGGCAAAATAAGACTTCTACTCAGACATGGCTGATGGAACGAGAACATGCTACCTTCACGGGTTAAATAAAAGGTTCCGTAAGAAATTCTGTGCAGATTCCTAAGGTCAGAGGTTACATCGACTGAAACTTTGTGAAATAACATTCAAAATGAGAACAGTAGTCCAAAGAATCCAGACAAAATATGAATAATCAATCCTCATCTGAAAAATTCAGAAACAATAATCAGGTTTCCTTTAACAAAATATATGAAATAATTTTTCAATGCTTGAATCAGTTATTTATTGGGTTAAGATGCTGTGAAATTCTTGCTTGTACTCTTTTTCTACATGCACATTGCAGGAATCAGATATCAGCACTTCCTCAAGCTAAGGTTAACAACGAGTTTAGATCGAATGGTAGATCAGTTTATCTGTCAGGTGACGGATTCCGTTTTTTCTAAATACATTCAATGTTGCATTGTATAAAATCTTTTTTGAGAATGAAAATCGAGAAGGGCAGAAAATACCCACTGAATTATCAATATTTGTTGTAGAACGATCTGATTTTGTAATTGAAGACACCAAACAGAATCAAAATAGAAATAAACTAATAGTATCTACCCGGCATTGCTCAGGTTGCTGTGAAGTCATTTTAATTTTTATTTGCATGCACATTTTATAAACTTATACAGAGAAAGAAATAAAATCTTAGTTGTAAGGGAGACAACTATTTTTATATTCTTAAATTAAAAATTCGAGTTATTCCCTTTTTCTGAATTTTAATTTTGTAATAATTTAAAAATGATCCATATTATCAGTTGTCCAGCTGAAATTATGTATTTTTTTTTTTTTTGGAACTGTATCAAAGCATGTAATTATAGTGCCAATAACATGGTACAACAATAACAAATGAAAATTTGCTAGTTAAAAATGAAAGTTGGATTTGTTAGCTTAAATGCTATTTAGATCAAAAATTTAACAAGAAAAGTTTATGTCAGAAAAATAATGTATGCATGTGTGTGCATTTATTGGATATGTGTTTGAAAAAATTCTCCCCAAAGTGTCTTAAAATATGATGAATATAATGTTAGAACTATGAAATAACGCTGACAATTATTATTCTGTTAGTAACGTCCATGGGAGTGGTGTCCACCATGTTGGCCTTAATGGATACAATTGCTCACTATGACATAATGATAAACTATGTAGAGTTTAAATCAGATTTTTTTTTCTTAAGACATGTAGCCGTCTGGGACAACTAGTAATATGATTATTTTTTAACTTTGACCGTAAATCAAAATCAGCAAGAGGAATAACTCATATTTATAATTGAAGAACAAAAAAAACTTATCTCCCTTACAACTAAAATGTTATTTATTTTTTTGTGTTAGTGAAACAAATTTGCAAACGAGTAAAAATTATAGAAACTAAAATGCCTTAACTGCATCCCAGACAACATCGAGTAGGTACAGAAGGTTATATATATATATATAAAATGGTGTTGCTCTTAATAAAAAAAAAGAAAATCTTACGAATATCAACGTAGATAAAGTAAATGAATTTAGATAAAAACTAGCAGGGGGTACCCAGAGTTGCTCGGGTGTTTGGAGGTAAATCAAAACTCTGGGCTTAAAATAAAAAAAAAGTTTTGGTAGGTGAGTATGAGAATCGAACCCGAACCAAAGTGTGAAAAAAAAACAAAAAAAAACATGCAACGTTAACCATTGGGCCACCGCGACATACAAACGGAAACATGTTTGAATTTATTTAATTACTTAGATTTGGCAGGTGCACGTTTTAATGACTTAATGAGGTCAACTTTGACTGCAGGGGTTTTTCATTTACTGCGAGAACGCTTTTTTTAGGTGCACGTTTTAATGAGGTCAACTGTGACTACGGGGTTTTCATTTTCATAAGATGTGTGTTGGGGGGAGGGGAGAGACCAGCTCCCCTTGTCAAATTTGAATAGCAATTGTTTGACATATTTCCACATTGATCAAAGCCGATTGCTTTCAAACATTTCCGGCGATCGCCACCGGAAAAATACTGCCAGAATAGGTGTCGCTTTTATTATAGGAAAAAGACTAATCTACACACGGCGAGCGAAAACTGTTGAATATTTATCTTCCTGAAGTCGAGCAAATTAAATAGACAGGCGAGCTCCGTTGTTAACTCGGAGATATTACAATTTATGTGATATAAAAAGTTTTAAGTTGGGAGCCGACCGACCGCTTCTCTGAAAAAAGCCTTTCTTGGACATACAGAAAAAGCAAACATACATTTTCGCTTTTATATATATAGATGACAAAAAGGAAAAATGAAACTCTCACGAGTTTACCAAAATCTTGGATACAATATATAAAGAGGAAACAGTAAGAAGTTTGTCAAATTAAAACAAAATTATATCTTTAATTAAAAGTGGTTAAATCTGCCCCACCTCCGGAGGTTCTACCATTCTTTTTTAAGGTGATTTATGTGTGAATGTCTTCAGGAAACAAAAAAAAGAATTTAGAGTGGAAGATTGAGTTCGCATATAAATATAACATAAAATTACCCCCCCGCCCCACCCATCACTGAACTCCAGATCATCATTTTTATTCAAAAGTAAATAAAATGTTGTCTTTATTATTTATTGAATGTCCAGCACAAATGCAAACTCCATATTATTGACAAAATAAATAAAAATAAAAAATATGATCATCCAATTCTTTGTAAAAGTATACTTGATAATGATTGTATTTGATCTTGGTATATTTTGTTTTCAATCTTTTCTCAAAGAGAGAGAGAGAGAGAGAGAGAGAGAGAGAGAGAGAGAGAGAGAAGCATATTTATATGATAGGTAGATGAAGAGCATACATTGAAGATCAAGTCATTATTTTTTTTATTTACAGACGAGAGAAGGAAAACAGAATTTCAAAATATCAAACAATTAGTCAAACCAACATTTTTATGTTTCACCCAAAGTTTTAAATAATAACAGTATTGTAAATAATCGGATAAGCAACAATCCCCCCCCCACCATCCAACAATTATGAGGTTGTTAAATAATAAAATGTTTTCCGACACAAAATCAGAATTGTTTGATAATATTTCTGAAAGGAGTCGTTATTTACATATTTCAAACTGTTTTTCTCGTCTTGGTTGTTGTTTTCAATGTTAAAACTCTCGAATGGCTTTTAGATGCCTTTTGTTAGAATTTGAAACTTTTTGTGAATTTCAAACTGAACCCAGTATTTTATGCATTAGAAGTAGATTGATCTTATACTATGTCATTTAGTTATCAAGTATCAATTCATTTAAAAAATAAAAAGTTTTTAATTTATTCAACAGAGATACCACCTCTAAAGTAGAATTCACTCTTGAGTATCTCTTAATCAGTACTGAAACAACGTAAACATAAAAATTAAGACGTGTAAAGTTATGCCGGATATTTCTTGGTAGTAATGTACTTTTCAAGTGTAGAGATAGTTAACATACACTTATTTATCTAGGATGATTAATACAAGATGACCTTAACGTCAGCTAAAAGTAAAACTTCATGTGAAAAGTAGAAAGTCGATTGATTAGCATAACCAAATGACATTGGAATGATTTGAAGTTAAATACAGTTAAGTTGCAGGTCACATAAGTTCCTGAGAAATAGGAAAGAAGAGTAATAGTCATTATCTGCTTATGAAGATTATTTAAGCAACTTTTAGAAAGAAACTTGAACTCCTTTAAGGAAATTTAAATCCAGTTTAGTGCTAAAAATCGCCATCATGTCCTTCAAAAATATACCAGTCTCTCAAAAATATGAATACCAGCTGAGGTTCGCCTTGGCACCATTCCAGCAAAAAAAGGACAGGCTTGTTAAGTGCACAAACCTTTTTTTTTTTTTGTTGGAATAGGGTATGGTTCAGTTCATTCATAGGAAGTGCATCTTTTCAGTTTATTCTTAGGAAATGCTCTTCCCTCATGATGGTGTTACTGGCTTACTGCCGATTTCCTGAAACGCACCTAATAGGGAATGCTGACAATGTTGTTCTCAGCTATATTTCTACCCAACAAGTGTACCCCTTTGGAGAAACTAAATTTTCCCACTTTCCAGCCTCATGCCACAAGCAAGTAAATCAAACAAGTCTTATAAAAAAAACAAAAAAAAAAAAACAAGTGAAAATTTTCAACCTTTGCCCTAAAGACGAATGTGACAGTTTATTAAAAAATAACTCAACTTAGCAGGTGGAGGGCGCAAAAAACGGCCTCCTACAAGGTTCACTTCTGGTCCCCACACTGTTCAACACATATACAAATGACATGCCAACATTTCCCAATGTCTGCATGTGCCTTGTAACTAAATCAAATCACTTCAAAATCAAAGATTGATTGATGCAAGCGCTCATGACAAATGGTATCTTAACCCAAACTCAGGTAAATTTAAGGTGTGTTCATTCCATTTTAAGAACCATCTAGCTTAAAAGTTGCCCAACATCACCAGAGTTCTATCTTTGGCTAGTAAACGAAAATATTTAGTTGTCAAAGGTCAACTAAAGATAAATTTGTCCATAGAGCCCTGATCCCATGGGAAGGTGAAGTCTTGGAAAACACTCCATACCCAACTTATCTCAACATACAGAACTGTCATACAGAACCTACGTTGAGAAGCTCTGCAAGCAGCTACTGACACCCAACAGTTTACTTATGACTCTAGCTAACAACTTTTGGGGAGCTGAGGCATAAATTCTATGCCTGTCAGCTTTAGCACTATGCTACTCACCTGCAGAATACTGCAAAGTGGCATAGGCCCGTTCTGTTCAAGCTATAAGTGCAAAGGTCGATGTAGAGCTCAACAAGGCATGCAGGATGATTACTACCAACCTGAAATCAACAAACCTGCCACCTGATTACAGGATGTCCGGAATCACTCCACCACAAATCCATTGAGAAGCAAAGGCAGAGTGTGACAGGCAGAGCAGTGACTACCATCTCACAAGAGCTTTGCCAATATCACAGATCTTGGATGAACAACACCAGCATCCTTCCACCTGTGTTGGTGGAATGAATCAGTCAAAGACAACAATGAGTCTCTTCCGGCACCAAAAGAAGACCTTCCAGCAGACTCTGTACTCTCTAGGAAAAAGTGGGTCACACTCAACCAGGCCCGAGCAAAGGTTGGCAAAACACGGAACAACCAGTACACTGCCTGATGATGGATCACAAGATGGAGTGAAACATTATGATGGACTCCACTTATCTCAACTTGATAGATTTGCGAAGTTGAGAAGATAAAATTGTCTAAGAATTAAATACAATACGTATTTAAGGCAAAATTAATTGTCTTGGATTCTTAAAATAATTTCCAGCATTATTAATAATGTTTACCCGTTTATTTTTATCGCTTATGTTTGAATTCATGCTTTGAAATATGAAATAAATCAAATCTTGGAAGTTATTATTTTATTAACGTAATATTTTCAGCTCTGTTTTTAAGAAGAATCAAATAGTTCAGTTTGTAGAACCTCAGACTAAAGATCTTAAGGTTTTAGTTTCCGATTAGCCCATCTTATTTGTTAAAAATTTATTTACTATTAATGAAATATTCTCCATTTCTAAAAATTGCTAAGCTCTTTATTTCGAAATGAAATGAAATCTGCAATGTATTTATTACATTGATCTTGACCAAAAGGCCAAGTATAAAGTGTAGTATCTGTTCTTCAGATGCTGCACTTCCATTTCTTGTTCTCTTTCGGTGGAGGAGAAATCCTTCACGACTGAGACAATTTTTATTTTTGTACCTTTTCTCCACTTTAAAAAACGACCCTGGTGTCTAACTCTGTCCCGTGGGGAGGCATAGTAAATAGGTACATAAAACAATGGCAATAATAACCATAGGAAGAATGAACATTGAAGATTTAAAAAAAAAAAAAAAAATGGACCTTATAGTGGTTGTTGCTCAGAAATGAAACCTGATTGCTGGTTTATAACTGCTGGTCATAATTACTGTCTGCGTTATCAGCTAGTTTCCTAAAGACATAATTGCTTAAATGGCATGGTATTGTCTGTCATCCAAGCTATTCATACACTTCAAAAAAACTATTATAGTAAACGGTTTCTGGAGGTCAAGAGGAAATTAATCGTTTTGTTCTTTTCGTTATATGTGACCTAGGACTTACAATTTTAGACTTAAAATTACCCAAGCTTTGTGATTTGCCAATTCTACAATAATATTTTCCAACCAAATAATGCTTATTTAAAAAAACAATTTGTTTCCCCATTTTTCTATCCTGTGAGCTCACAGGATGTAAACAATGTACTAAACTAAAAATAGTTCTTTTAGTCATTAGTTTGTACGGAGTAGTACTAATTAGAGTGAGATCTATTAAATCCTAATCTCCTCTTTGTATGTTCTCACACATTTTAAGCAGTTTGGCTGGTAATAAGAGAGAGAGAAAAGGTTTAAATCGTAACTAATTCATTTAAAATTACATTCAAAATGTTTTATTTGAAACCTTGTCAGATTAAAAATAGATCCAAAGTTTAGTTGCACTCAAAACTAAAATAAAATCACTAATAATAGCTATCACAAACCAATCAGTTTAGTGCAAAGAAATGGGTTAATATAGTGAAAGTCACATTTTCACCCTATTATCAAACTGTTTGTTTCTTTCTTAACATGGTCAAAATCTGATTTTTTTTTTAATTACTATTAAAAGAAAATCTAGTTTGATATCTACTGTACTATTATGAAAATTTAATGTGTTAGCTGTTGAAATCCATCTTTTAATATTAATTTCAACAGCTAACACATTGAACAGTCAAATTTTGTCTTTTGTGTCAGTTTTGTGTATATTTTTTTTTTAGAGGTAATGAGATTTAGACCGATTTGATTTGAGGTGACATTCACCCATGATGAGTTGAGCTGGCTCCTCTCATAGTACAGTGTCCTGAATGATTGCAGACCATGCATGACAGTCCACAGTGGCAAAGATAGTGATGGACAGCCAGTCCTGAGACCAGCAGCCAACACCAGAGACTTGTGGACTAGAGCTATGTTTGATGTAAGCTTTAATGGTATGCAACCATGTTTTCAGCTGGCCTTCTGGGCATTTTCATCAACCTTGTGAACACGCTAACAAATGAGAATTTTCTGAATTTTAGACAGTCTTGATCAAATTTATATTTCAAAAACTTGAAATTAAAGTTATGTAATTTTACAAAAACAAGCTGCAGTAGCTTAACCTGATCAACGGCCAAAGTTATTTTTAAAAGGTAACATTAAAGATGAATGTGTAGGCTGACCACTCTTGACGGGTATAGCTAGTTATAAAAATATAATGCTTGCATCTATCTATATAGACAATAAATAAGTTGCAATTAGTGTGCATGCCATTACATAAAGAACAATATCTTTTTGTCGCCCATGCAAATGATGGAGTCATTTATTTTGCAAGCATAATGTTTGATAGTTTACCTGAAACTCTCATAACAGTAATAGGTGTGCTCAAATCATTCTATATGTTTGATAGAAAGATATTTGTAATTCGTATGCATATCATGCAGTTAGTCTAGATCTACAGCAGCTGGTAATATAACATATATAGTTATCGTTCTGTATTTTCAAATCGATACTTGATTCAGATTAGCCTGTATATTTTTTAAATCTTCCATTATGTTATATTTCATTCTGCATCAGTGAAAATACTTATTCCAAGATTGTTAGTGTGAAAACATTTTCACTCACTGAATATTCTTACATGATTATTTCCCTTTTATGTGTTATAAATTATTTCCTTTGATTTCTATATAAATATCTAATTAATTAAAAGTAATTTACTTCCAAGTAACTAATTTCTCACCGTACTTTGATTCGTGAAAGCAATTCTACAACAATTTTGGGTGCTTGTGCAGTATAATAGGATTTCAAATAAATGCATTTTAGATAAAACCCTATTACGTACTTACGTGTCATATCAAAATTAGTAAAAATTCCCAAAATCATGAAAAATGACAGAGTGAAAAAATAATTATGATTAAAATTTTTTATTTAATCCAGTGGCGGTAACTGCCATCAATGATTTTCAGAAAATAATTGTAATTCATCATATCGAAATAGAAAATGGCAGACTACTTAATATCTACAGCTTTTTTTATTTTTTGCAAAAAAAAAAATATAAAAAAAAAAAAAATAGTTCTAGTAGATTTTCTACTTTGTAATTTTTACTAATTTCGACATACCACATAAGTATGTAACAGTGTTTTACCTGAAATGTATTTTTTTTTTTTTTAAATCCCATTATATTGCACAAGCACCCAATTTTGAATATAGTACCTACTCTGACTTTGGTTTTATATGTTAGCATTATAGAAAGCATTCGCCCTTAATGATGTTGGCCTTAACAGAGCAGAGAGGGAGAAAATAACAAAATATCAACAATTTATGTACGACATGAAAAGAAACTGCAATCTTAAGGTATCAATCAAACCAGTCATTATAGGAGCAACAGGGCTAATGAAAAAGAATTTCAAAAACTATCTGGCGAATATACCCCGTGAACCAAGTGCACAAGAAATACAAACAATAGCACTTAAAGGGGATGGTTAGAATCTTAAAAAGATCTCTCGGTTGGAGTAACTAAACTAATGGGAGAATGTTTGGCATCCGGTAGAATGCCCCATCCCAGCAAAAACAAAGTGATAAGAAAATTAAAACAAAAAAATAGAAAGCATAGTTGGACGCATTATTATAGAAAACAGTTATGATGAAGTTGGACCTTCGTCATAATTTACATCATTGTTGTTGAGCGCTATTTTATACAATCAAATGTTTTTTTGAACAGACAACACAAAAATGATTCTTGGCTGAATTTGCAGAATTCAAAAGTTTTTGTAGAAATCAGATAGTCAGGATATTGATGTGTAAGGTGATGGAATAACCAGTGGAACTACAAAAAAACTAATAACTCATCTCCATCGTACTGTATATCAATATTCTATGGCTGACTGGGATAGCTTCCAAACATTTATATCAGATATATCTCCGCAATCCATGTTCAAAAAGAATGTGTTCTCTATAGTATTGGACCGGACTGAATGGTTAATTGTTAGTATTGACCGCTTCATATCCTTTAAGAAATTCCTGCAAAAGCCCAATAACCAGTCATGGTTCACCCCAGAATGTGCCGTTGCCATTACGCACAGAAATCACTATTTCCATTGCTCCCAACATAACAGATCTTGTGAAACTAAAGCCACCTTTAGGACTGCCAGCAAAAGAGTAATAAAGAATGCAAGAGATTTGTATCCTCAGTACATCAAGTTTAAAATAGCTGAGCAGTGGCTTGGTTCCCACCAGTTTTGGTGAATAACAAACAGAATCTTACCATCATCAATGGACCTGAGATAATCTTGTCAGCATCTGACAAAGCCAAACTCTTTGCCAAGAACTTTGCAGCAAATTCTACCATTTGCGATCAGGGCCACTTACCCCTTGTATTTCCTCCTGTGACTGAAAAAACACTATGCAACATACAAATATTTGTATGTGATGTTGTCAAGCTTATCAAAAACCTTGATTTCAGTAAAGGAACTGGCTCCAAATGCATTCCAGTCATAGTGCTCAAAAAGCTTCAACTGGAACTAGCTCCCATACTTACAAAGCTGTTTAAACTTTGCCTTAAGGAGAAATGCTTCCCAATACCCTGGAAAACTTTCTCAGTCTGACCCGTATTTAAAAATTCCGGAGATTGGTCATCTCCTTCTCAATACAGATAAATCAGTCTCCTGTGCGTCATGAGTAAGTTGCTGGAATTTGTGATTAACAGAGAAGTGGTCAACCACCTTAGCAAAAATAATCTGCTCAGTGATATGTTTTCATTCTGCGAGATCTATAGCTGATTTAATAACTGTTATATCACACAGGATTAGTGAATCTCTTGACAGGGGCTTCGTTTCTAGAGCAAAAGTTCTTAACATATTAAAGGCTTTTGACAGACTATAGCATAAAGGTCTTCTTCACAAGATCGCCAGCTATGGAATAGCTGGAAATGTCCTCTCAATTATTAAATCCTTTCTCTCTGATAACTTCATAAAAAAAGTCATTGATAGGCAGAAATCAGAAACTCATAGTATTAATGATGGCATCCTTCAAGATTCCATCCGGAGTCATAGACATTTATGCAAATGACACCAGTCTATGGCAACACTTCAAAAGTCAGC
Source organism: Euprymna scolopes (assembly GCF_053919585.1). Taxonomy (NCBI): domain Eukaryota; kingdom Metazoa; phylum Mollusca; class Cephalopoda; order Sepiida; family Sepiolidae; genus Euprymna; species Euprymna scolopes. Next base: position 127,008,087 of record NC_136493.1, on the reverse strand, counting down.
AATGACCAAGATCTTCCTGTTTCCCTCTCTTGTGATCTGGAGAACATGGTGCAATGGGGAAAAAAGTGGCTGGTTAATTTTGATTCATCAACGCTTCTCTCCTTTTATCATAATCACTGACCCTCATCACACCCCAACTGAAATGAATGGTTCTCGTCTTAAACTTCTGGGACTGACTTTCACCCCTGATTTGAAATGAAACACATACATCAAATTTGTTGCCAAGATTGCTGGAAAAATGGTTAGCTCATTACCGCTCCAGTAGGTATCTCACTGCTGATGCAATTCTCTATCTATATAAGAGTCAGGTACATCCTAAAATGGAATACTGTTGCCACATTTGAGCAGGAGCTACTCAGCGCACCATATCCAGCTTTGACAGAGTTCAAAACCGGCTGCAATCTCTTTCCCACAGAAGAGATGTCACAAGCCTGTCTCTGCTCTATTGTTATTTTCATGGCAAGTGCTCCACTGAACTCCAACCTATGCCCTCTCCACTTGCCAAACTTTCACAAAAAAACACTTGACTAGTTACAACCACTATATACGATTTCCCCCACTCTCTATCTGTGTCTAAATCTAAACAAAGCTTCTTTCCCAGACCTGCCCGCCTGTGGAACACTGTTCCACTGGCCTGCTTCCTGTTTGAATACAATATGGTAGCCTTCAAATCCAATGTAAGCAAGTTTTTGTTGAGCCATCCTCATAAACAATAAAATTCTACCCAATTTACACCATTAACGATTACTAAACTACCTCATTACATTCATTAACCATTATCAAGGCCTAAAAGCCACTCGAGGATAAGTAGTGGGGGAGAAAAAAAAAACAAAAACTTGAGCCATCCGAAACTTATTCTCAGCACATTATATTTTCATATCAAAATAAATCAAAATATTTTTTTAACCCAACAAAAATATTTTTAATGGAAATATTCTAAGACTGAGTTTCATTATTTTTTCTGACGTAAGCATTGTTTAAATTTGAATTAAAAATCAGCAGATTTTTTTTAGAATAAACAAACATTTGTTTAAAATAAATAAAAAACGCAAACTGATTCTATTCTTGAAGATGGTATTATATCGCCAAAACTTAATTGACTCAATCAATAAATGTTTGTTTTTCTTAAAAATAAATAAATAAATAAAAATAATAATCTGTGTTGTGCTGACTTGATATTGAAATTTACAAATTTCAATTTTTATGTTGCTTCTACTAAATTAATGTTATATACAACAGTTTACTGAGCAAGTGGTTGGGTTTTCAATTTCAGCATGAACACTTGCCATATCTACTTAAACTAAAAAGCTGTAATGTGAAATATCTGGATGTCAATGACATTTGCTGCCAACTTGTTTGACAAAAGTTGTAAAATATAAAGTTTGGAATTTTAAATATGATTTTTTTTTCTTGTAATTTCAATATTTTTTCTTTCTTTCAAATCTTAAATATTTGCAACTTTAATTTAACACACAAACAGCAACATATTTTCTTTGTTTTTTGCTTGTTAGTCATTTATTTTTTTTATTTTTTACATATTTGTAACTATTTCTTTCAAGTCATAAAAAAAGTTTTTGTATTTTGAAAATAAAGACTGGTGTCATTGATTTTCTAATAAAGTATAATTTAAAATATATTTCATTTTCTAATGAGTGTTAGAGTCCCAGGGAGCATTGCTAAAGTAAAATACTGTTAATGTAGAAATCGGAAAGGAAAGGAAGAGCTAGAAATGAAAGTGAAATCGATAAGTTTAACATAAAAAAAAAAAGGTTTCAAAGTGTTTATTTAAATATTAAATCTTATAAATTTAATGAACTTTTAAATGGAATAAAATGGAAGGAGAATTTATTGACAAAGCAATAGCTGCAGAACCATCCCAAGATTTGCAAAGATGCCAGGGAGACCAGATGAAGACGTGGTTACACACTATCAAAGCAGGCATCAAACCTAGTTCTGGTTCACAGGTCTATGGTGTTAGCTGCCAGTCTTGGAACTGGTTGCCCATCACTATCTTGGCTGTGCATAGTCTGCATTTATCTGCGACGCTGTGTGTCCTATGGAAGAACCCAGCTCAACCTATCCTAGGTGAATGTAGTCTCAAGTAATATATCAATCAACCACTGACTGCATCAGATTCTTGCAAAAACATTTTTAGACTTTATGGCAAGGCAAGCGTAAAATTGGCTGCCCAAAGCAGAGATGGAAAAAAAGCATTGAGGCTGAGACCAGGGCTGCCAGAATGACATGGGCCGAACTGAAGAGGACCAGCCAGGACCGTGTCCATTGGAGGAGCATCATTGCGACCCTATGTTCCCCAAGGAATAAAGAGGCCTAAACTAAACTAAACATTTATGGCTTAATTTTTGTGTCTGAGCGAATCACTTTTTTAAAAAAATTAATAAGCGATACATCAACCAATTAACATGCAACAAGTTAAAATGTATTATCAATAATACATACTAACAACAGAATCTGTTTTGTAATGAAATCTGTGTGATTACATTATATCAGTAAAAATATTGAAATAAGACAAAAATAAGAGAAACTCCCGAGTTCGACAAGATACACCTGAAGAAGGTCAGAGGTTATATTGACCGAAACATTGTGCAAATAACACTCAAGATAAGAACAGCATTCCAAAGAATCCAAATAATATGAATAATCAATCCTCATCTCAAAACATTCAAAAACATAAGACAAATCGTTTCAAAATATCACTTTTGACCCTTCCATCCAGCACGGCCGAGATTGAACTCACTATACGAGTTTGTATTGTAATTCAAATCTTGTCAGTAGCTGAATACTTGATGCTTTGCAAGGGCTATCAAGGGTATTTTTTATCATGACGCCATCACTAAACCGGGACTCTCTTAAGCCTACCACGGCTTAAGAGAGTCCCATCTATACTCAAGAGAAGAATAGACCGTGATAGTTTCTCAAACTGGTATTTAACCTCGTGGTAAAATACCAAATTATACTAAAAATAAAAATTAAAAAAAACAAAAAAAAAACAAACAAACTATTTCTTACTCTTATGGCTTGACAGCCCAACTGGTTTTCAAAGTACAGGTCTATACATGGTCCAACAAGTGAATGAGTGGTTTGTTTATGTTTGTGCGTCACTTGCATGCTAATTTCCGTCATGTGTAGGTTTTATGATTAAAAAATTTATTGCATAAAAAAATTCTGGCAGTAAATGGATAAAAAATGGAAAATATTGCATTAATGATAAATAGTAAGCTCCAACCAATAAAATGTATGCCATGACTAGAAATCAAAACGAAAACCTTGAAATCTTCATTTTTGATGTTCTATAACCGATTAATAAGTAAAACTTAAAATAATTACAACTTTGGCATGACATCATAGATTCTATTTATGTCAGGTTTCAAAACATGAATTCAAGCATAAGTAATAAAAAAAAAAAAAATAGATGGGTAAACATGATCAATAGTGTTAGAAATTATTTCAATATTCCTAAGAAATTTATCTAACTTTAATTATGTATTTGCGTTAACAACAATTTAATGAATTAGAATTTGTGCCTGTAGACAGTACAATTCTAGTTAAAGCAAAAAAAAAAAAAAAAAGGACGTAATAACTAAATCAAGAAAGTAGCTGTTGCAGGTAGATATCAAAATTTAATTATAATTAACGCTGTCGAGTTTGCGCCACAAACACTACCTTGAGTTCTAAAATTTTAAAAAGATTGGACTACAGATCAGGTCTGAGACAGCTTCAGCTAGTAATAAGTCATATGCTATATATTATTTATAGATTTTTATTATTTTAAAGAGGATGAGCACCTTTCTCAAGCATCTATGAATTCAATGTTTTTATATGAACATGATCAAAACAATTCTATAAAGAAAAAGCGAAACATGGAGAATGTTCCTCTCTCTTTCTCTCTATATATATATGTATGAGAGGGGGAAAAAAACACAAACTGATTCCATGCCTGAAGGTATATCATCGAAATTGATTTGTTTTTCATTTTTACATAAATAAATGTTTATTTAAAAAAGAAATCTGCTATGCATTGGTTTCTAATTCAAATAACGTTTACATCAAAGAAAAAAATATATATATATACTTTTTATTTGTTTTACATAAGCATTAATATGTCACTACACATTCATGAGCATGTTTTGGTCAGCCAGTTACAAGTAACTAGAGACCTTTTCAGGCGATATTGCGTATATAAAAGTCTTATGGGCTAAATTTTTCTTTTATCTTTTGTATAAGCAATATTACCTGTAGAAGTCTCTAGTTACTTGTAACTGGTTGACCGAAACATGCTCAAGAACGTGTAGTGCATATGTAAAAAAATAAAATAAAAAGTATATCTTACCCTACTTTGGTATTGAGCACTCTTGCATTAAGCTCGTTAAAACTTCATTGGTTCCTTACCTCTGAAAAATATTAACCTGGAATTAATTTATATATATATATATATATATATATATATATACATACACACACACACAGTACAACCATGGAATATGGCATTAATTCATTCTGGGGTTGGTGAATCGCCATATGGCGGCACATAAGCAAAATTTTATACAGTACATATTAAAAATTAGTAACAAAATACAGTACAGTATATAATACACATGTATATAATCAAATAACACCGTAAACCAGGGCAAATACTGTATCCAGAGTCCAGAAAAACATTGTATTCCACATCGTAACCCGAAAAACCCGTATACTGAGGCCACTGTATCCCAGGTTTCTACTGTACTTTTTTTTTTTTTTGCAATTGTTTTTGTATTAGCTTTGCCGCCTGAAGAGGTCTCCAGTTACTGGTAACTAGCTGACCAAAACATGGTCATGACTGTGTAGCAACATATTACTGCTTATGTAAAAACAAATAAAGAGTATGCCCTGCTCTACTTCGGTATTGAACACTCTTGTATTAACCTCGTTAAACTTCATTAGTTACTTAACCTCTGGAAAACAATAACCTCAGATTAAAGTCCTTGTGAGTCGTGGTCGTCAACTAAAACAAGATACTGATATTTTTTTTTGTTTTGAACCTTCTCCATTTTGTAGTTGAAAGGAGGAGGAGGAGGAATCTCCCTCTCCCAGACTCAGATCCTACATCCCTGATAAGATCCTATAAAGACCTTAAGTGGATTAAAGTTTATGGGATGAACTAAAACGTCTAAACATAAACATTACATAAATATAAAAACGTAACCCTGATGTTATGAGTTGGTGAGGATAACTCAAGGTCTCCTACTTGATGTGCCGCTACTGTGTTGTGGAAAGCAGACTTTCAATTCAAATCTGTTTCCTTATATTTACATGTAGCAAATAACAACGCGGATTCCATGAACAAAGCTTTTTTCTTAGAACTGCACGCCTGTGGAACTCTGATCCGTCTGCCTGCTTCCCTCCGGACTACAACTTGGATGTCTTCAAGTCCAATGTTAACAAATTCCTAATGAACCGCCCCCCCCTAATTAAACACTTCATCAAATCTCCACACTAACGTAATGTACTTGCAATAACCCTCATCCCTGAGTGGCTTCCGGGCCTTGATAAGTGGTGATCACTGTGTAAAAAAAAAAAAAAAAAAAAATATTACAGCTTAAATGTTTTTAAAATATTGTTACTTTTTTTGGTATATTTAAATAACATTAAATTTCTGTTCCATAAATTTGTTTAACCATTCAAATTAGACCACCACCCCTCCCCTGCTCACTTTTTATGAGATATGTGATTACATATAAGTTTTAGACATTTCTTCACATAAACTGCCTGGGATATTCCTGGGCAAGGTATTAGCCTTTACCCCTACCTCACTACCTCAAAATACAACTTTCCAAGTCCTTTCTCAGGTTTTGTTTCAGCCTATCCTATTTCCCAACCCTATCTAGCATCACCAACCGTCCTGGTCATGACACAAAACTGCATCACATAATAAAGTCTCACTTTAGCAGCTTTGGTGAGTGTGGAGTTATCCCACAGTTATCAATACTGACAAGTCCAATCTTAATCAGGATGGTACTATCTGTCAGAGTCCAATCTTTAGGTTAAGGAGAAAGTAGCAGTTACAGACTATTTGTTTAGAAAATATGCTTTCCAAAACAAATTAATCTACAAAACATTTATGTTTTAACAAAATGTCCCAACAAAGGTTGACATGCTGTAAAATCAAATGTATTTAGAGTTGTTAATTAAGTCACCCACCCTATGGTTGCCCTCCCTAGTAAAACCTAACGATCCCAGCATATGTTTTATCATTGAGATTTTTTATTCCTTTTATTATTTTACAGCAATATTTCATGTCTATTTTTTATTCTGATAAAAATAACACATACAAAATATGTCACACGTTATCTTATCAATATAAAATGCCAATTCAATCTACTAAACAGGTTTTGTTTTTTTTCACTTATAACAATTTGCATAATAACTATGAGTGTGTGGGGCTAATGTAGGAAAGTGAAATTTTATGTTAATTTGAAAAAAAAATAAACGGAAACCTACAATACAGACAAATCGGTTAGATCTAGGACGAATTCACGTTTTAAAAAAGAAATAAAAGTCTTAAATACTGAAATTAAATAAATTAGCAGGATGTGTTTTAAGACTGTCACTGATATCAATGTTGATCATTATCATATTCAGCTTGCATGCATTGAACAGCTTCTATAAATAGACTTCCAAACTTATCTATCTCCGGCTAGGCGTTTATTTACCATTCCTCTCACATAAACCCTTATCACTTTCTCCCATGTTTTTCTTCACCTTCCTCTGCCAACTGACCTTGCTACCTCACTCAACTGTTCTACACCTACTAACCCAAGAATTGTCATCAATTCTTTCAACGTGACTGAACCAACTAAGTCTCCTGTTCTGCACACATTTCTCTATACTCTACAAATATAATCTTTCTATAAAGTCATCAGATCTAAGCCTGCTTTTTAAGACTCATTCCACATTTATCCTATCATTCCCCTCTACGCAACACATATCCTCAACCCTTACTAGCTAGACTCCACTTCCATACATAATCACACTGTGCACACATGAATAGTAAACTATTCTCTTGGTCAACATGTTTTGACAAGCTTCTGGGCTTGACCTTTACTCCTGATCTGAAATGGAACATGTACATCAAATCTGTTGCCAAGGCCACTGGAAAAATGGTGGGATCCTTCTATCGATCCAGTAGATATCTCACTGCTGATGCAATTCTCTATCTATATAAGAGCCAGGTACGTCCAAGGATGGAGTACTGTTGCCACATCTGGAAAGGAGCTGCTAGAAAGGACTTATCTTACCTTGATAAAGTTCAAAATAGACTTTGTAGCCTCGTAAGAAATGTCCTTTTCTCTTCGCTGCAACCTCTATATCACAGAAGAGATGTTGCGAGTTTGCTTTATCATTATTTTCATGGCAAGTGCTCGACTGAGCTTCAATCTATGGTCCCCCCCCTCACCAAACTTTCACAAGAAACACTCATCTAGCTGAAAACATTATCAATAATTCCCCCCCCCACTCTTTATCTGTGCCTAAACCTAAACATAGATTCCATGAATAAAGCTTCTGTGGAATTGTCTTCCATTTTCTTGCTTTCCAGCTGACTACAATATGGTTGTCTTCAAGTCCAACGTAAACAAGTTCTTGATGAGCCATTTCACTTAAGCTAACAAATTTACCGAATTTCCATTACTAACGATTATTATATTGTCCAACTGACTACTGTACACTCTTAACCCTTATCCCCGAGTGGTCTCTGGGCCTTGATAAGTGGTGTTGCCTATGTAAAAAAAAATAAAAATAAAAATAGTGCCGTTCGTCCAGCGGAATAACAAAGACCATCTGCTCGTCATGGAGAGGAAGTAGGAGGTTATCATTGATGAATGCAGAGATGGCTGATATGCGCAGTCTGCACCTGCAAAGTTTTGCTGTAGTGGAGACAGGCAATGGTAGCAGGTGCTGGGGCTTCAAAGCATTATTTATTCTTTCTGTCCTGTCTGCATTTATCTGCAACAGCTTTCCTATAACTTTCAAATTAGTGGGCACTGTTGTGAACAGTGACCCGCCACTTGGTCCTATCTAAAGCTGTCTGCTCTCATGATAACGAGTCAATGTGGAAGGGTTTCAGTGATGCTTTAGACTGTCTCTAACTCATTTCCTCTGGTTGTCATAGGAGCGCTGGTCATGCTGTAGTTCACTAAACAAAAACTTCTTGGGTATTCTGTAGTCTGGCCTGCGGGCTACATGATCAGCTTAAGAAGAGTAAAGCTTTGCAGAAATTCCCAGAACCTGTTCCATTCACTTGTAATTCTTGCAATCACACTGCCCTGTTCATGATCATTTTGCTAATTCCTACCCTCTGATGAGAAGGAAAGTATTTCTTCGAAACTCTGCGGATTAAGGACTATCCATTTATTTAGTGTTTCCTTTTCAGATTAAATATGTTTTTAACTCATTTCAAAGTGTTTTTTAACATATTTTATTAACTGTTTGCTCATAATATAAGCTCTATTTCCTATTTGGTTTTATCGAGCTTTTTTACCTGACTGAGATAATTTTATAAATATTAATTCTTTAATATTTATAATTTACTTTAATTTTACCATCTTGGATCATTTTGGTAAATTCAATTGTAATTTTCATTTTATATATATATATATATATATATATATATATATATATATATATATATAGAGAGAGAGAGAGAGAGAGAGAGAGAGAGAGAATTAAAATAGTAGCATTTGTGTGCGTGTGTACAACTCTCCTACAGCCCACACCACTTGACCGATCATGACCAAACCTAACAAGATGATGGTCTCCTACCTAGAGATGGTGTACATCATTTTCCAAGGTAATGGCTAAAGGTCAACGCCAGAGCCTATGTATATATACTCTCCTATAGCCCACACCATTGGACTGATCACGACCAAACCTCACATGTTGATGGTCTCCAACCTAGGGATGATGCACACCATTTTCCAAAGTCAAAGGTTAAAGTTATATTTGGTGCGGCTCTTTATAAACTCTCCAACCTAGGAATGGTGCACACCAAGTTTGGGTTTGCCACCATTGCCGGCCAACTTCTTTATGAATTTGAATCAGATCACCCTTCTCCACCCCCATCCACTCAACCAATCTTAGTTCATAGTTGGATTTCAGTCACTTCAGTAGGTAGTTAAAAAAAAAAAAAGTTAAAACATCTTAAGCAATAATTGCTCTTATAACATCCACTTACTGCAAGCGGGTATCTGAGCATACAGCAAAGTCCTGCGCAAAGCATGGGTATCTTTGCTAGCATATATATATTTTATCTACATCTGAATTATCACTAATCTCCATTGTCTTACATTTTTTGCTCACAGATTGGTTATCATTTCTAAAACTAGCTGTAATGAATTTAGCCCATCCACTCATAATTCTTGCCATCACAACAGCACCAGCTTTGTCTATGTACGAAATTAGTATGATGCACATAAATTTGGTAAAAAAAAAAATCTAATATGGAACATAAAATAAACAGTAATTTTCAATCATTTTAGTGGAATCTGCTGTAGCATGGGATTAATACGCGAGAAAAAGAAGCTTATATTTGATTGAATTGTTAAAAATCAGTCATAGTTTGAATAGTTTCTTTTAAAAACATACAATTATATCACTCAATAATCACAATGTCATATTGCTTAGGGAATGAAAAGGTCAATAAATCCTGGTTGAATTTCTTTCAAATAATTTCTGGAGAAAACCTAAAAATTTATTTAACATGGGGCATGAAACTACAAGGTTTTATTAATAGGGCTCTTTTTTTCTCTTAATTTTATAAAGGAGTCATTGCTTATTAATGCCCAAAGCTTACTCAAAGATAGAGGTTAATGAGTGTCAGGAAGTTAGTGAGCCAACACTGTAATGATGGATAGTGGTGAGAATTGAGTAAAATTTGATTATTTAAGAGGTGGCTCGATAAGAATTTGTTTATATTGAAAACGACCATGTTGTAATCAACTGGAAAGCAACCCTGTTTCACAGGCAGGCTGTTGTGATCCTAACATTTCCTTAAAACTAGGAGGGAATAAAACATAAAATGGAGCCATATCTATAGATGGATAGACAGCCAATAGATTCTTGTTATTGATTAAAACTGTTGTAAAAAACGATGCTTCCTGGAAATGCAGACAGATCAAGTTGGTGAATTATTAATACGCATATGCCAGAAATAAACAAATGACTCAGCAATTAGACAAGCAACTGATTGCTCAGATGGTGTCCGTTCAAATTCCACTCAAATTTTATCACGATTAAAAAAAAAAATTGTGTTTTTGATATTTCAAACTTTTTAAAACTATTATTCACAGAACTTTGAAAAATAAAATTATAGCTCTATGTAAAACCATGTGCTGCCCGCTCAACCACCGCAGACCCCAAAGCTGTTTCCGTGGTCATTTCCTTAATCTTTTCTGGTCATGCCGAGGTGTGTACAGTGGCTTACAATATATAAAAATAAAATAAAACAACTCAAAAAGAAACAGAAAATACTGTAGATGTTAGTTGGGTTCTGGGTGCGTGTGTGATACCATCATGGGGAAAAGTCTGTTTAGGCCTTTTTGTCATTGGTTGATCAATTTATTTCCTTATCTCAATCTCTCAGATATTTTGACTTGATCCAAGCCACAACTTGCCTTTGACTGTATCCAACTCGCAACTGCTTTCAACTCTCATTAACCATTGCCAAACTCACTGCCACACCTAAACCTGCCTTTAAATTAACTCTAAATATGTCTGGTCTTTAGTTCACCACACCTAGACTAACAATCTTATTCAGCTTTCTTTTGTGTGCATTGGTAAACAACTTTCTCTCCATTACTCTGCTGATAAACTTATTTTCTCTTTTCTTTTTGTTACATTTCAAATAGAGCTGACATTTATTTAATGTAGCCGCCTTCAGCCTCAATCACCACCTTGATACAGGTCTGAAACTCGGAGCATGCCTTTTCCACAAGCACCGGCGGGAGTTCTGCAAATACCCAGTGGGTGGCGGCGATTAGGCTGGCTTTGGTGTTATGGGAGGTCATGTTGGTGATGTTCTTGATGTATGACCAAACGAAGTACTCCAGCCAGTTCAGGTTGGGGGGGGGGCAGCGAAAGAAAAGTACAAAGTCGTAGCACTCCTTCTGAAGCCAAGGGTTTCTTTGGATTCGTGAGTCCTGCTGCCACACCCAGGGTCTGCCAGTGGCCACTTGATTGCACCAGGGGATCACCACACTCTTCAGCACATCCAGATACACTATTGACTTTCGAGCCAATGTGAGGTGGCATGGTGTGGCCCTTACTTGAAACCACACCAAAGACCATAGCCATGGGGTCGTCTGATGCATTGAACAGTACCCTCAAGCATTTAACCATCCAGATTTGCATTTTAAGGGTGCTGGCAATGGTCAAAACTTGGATTGGTAAAAATATGAATTGTAGATCAGTGCATTCCTGATCTTGCTCGTCAAACATTGCGTCACTTTTAGGCATGATACTCCTATCGCTCTTGGGATTTGTACACAACTGGCCAACTAGTAGATGGTCTGCAACAAAAAAAGAAAACCAGTTTTCATCAAACAGAAATGGAATCAGGTCATCTTTTCTAAGGCGACAATTTTATTGTTCCATCCTGTATGCAAACTATTTTGTTACTACTAGTGTAAAATCTCTTATGCTGGAGTCTAACTTTAAAATTTTAGATGGCAGTCACATAATTGAGTAACCTACTCTACAGCCTCTGTTGGCAAGGGAGATAGTTACACAGTAACAAATTTGTTAATATCTTAAAATGGGATGCATGAACATGTCTGTAATCCTCTATCAATTAATGCATGTCCTCCATAAAAATAAGCCAATGAAATTTTGATCTACCTTGTTTCCTTCGTCTACTTAATGAAGCCATTTGAAATGGTTTGATGAACAACACACACTGTTTCAAGCAATTCATGATCTATATAATTTCTGTTTGTTTCTTACTTAATCTGTACATTATGATTAAAAAAAAGACCATATATAATTTTTGAAGGTCAAACTGTTTAAAAAAAAAAGAAAAGAAAAGGCCAAATTCACAAAATTTGGTTTTAAAAAGGCCAATCTTGTAACCCTGTAAAAAATATGAGAGTTACCCCCCTCTCTTTTTTAATGTAGCCTTGTTTTCAAATGTTATAATAATACTAGACTACCCATTACCCATTGGGTCAGTATGTTATATTAGCTATGGAATTCATGTATGAGCGTGACACGTGACGGAAAGAAAATAGGTTTTTTTTGACATAACAGAAACATTTCTATGAAAGTATATTAAAATGAAAAAAGATTATAGATAGATTTCTATGAGTCGTTCTGTTTATTATAATCGATTATTTTTGAAAAAAAATTTACAGTTACTGAATTATAAGTGGTTGGCTATACTTATAGGTAAATGTGCACTGAACAGATACCATAATACTTATTCAAATTTTGATATATCTGCTTTTTTTTTTTTTTTTTTTTTTACATCGTTCATTTCTGTATCATTTTTAAGTCATTTTAAACCCCACTCTTGCCATGTTAAATAATAATTTTGAAATAATAACGTTAATATTTCAGTGCGCAGGTCATGTGCGCATGCGCAACCGGATGTCGTAAATGGAAAGTGGGTTACATACATCGTTACAAGGTCATTTGAGTTTTATAATTATATAGATATGGTCATAGTTGTGATGGTGTGAGAAAGAAACTCGTAATTTCAACATGCACTATTTCTTTATGAAGAAAGAAGTCAGTGAAATATTGTAAAAAAATGGGAACATTTGAAAGAATCAAGGGGGGGGAAACGTTGTATGTCAAGAGGTGCTGGACTAAAGGCGTAAATTAAGGATTGCATATTATGTTATTTTTATTTGTATTGAACTATGTAGCACAATATTACTGTGTATTTATTAATACTTACTATCTCATTTGGGTCAGTTCTGTATTTAAAATACAATGGACAGTTTTTCATAGAAACGTTTATAAACTCAGTGCATATTTAGAATTTTTTTTTTTTTTTTACAAGGTGATCACCACTTATCAAGGCCCGGAAGCCACTCAGGGATAAGGGTTATTGCATGTACAGTACGTTAATGTGGGGGTGTAATAAAAATGTCTACTTAAGGGGGCGGTTCATCAGGAATTTGTTTACATTGGACTTGAAGACATCCAGGTTGTAGTCAGGTGGGAAGCAAGCAGACGAAACAGAGTTCCACAGGTGTGCACTTCTAAGAAAGAAGCTTTGTTCATGGAATCTACGTTTTGATTTAGGCACAGATAAAGAGTGGGGAAAATTTTTGACAGTGGATTCAGCTAGACAGGTGTTTTTCGTAAAAGATTTACGAGGGGGGGACTAGAGACTGGAGTCCAGACGAGCACCTGCCATGGAAATAACGATAAAACAAAGATAGGCTCGCAACGTCTCTTCTATGGGAGAGAGGTTGCAGGGAAGAGAAAAGGGCATCCCCCACTAAGCCACAAAGTCTATTTTGTACTCTGTCAAGGCAGGATAGGCTGTTTTTAGCAGCTCCTGCCCAGATATGGCAGCAGTATTCCATCCTTGGGCGTACTTAATAATTACGCTTATTTGAAAAAAAAAAAAACCCTAAAAAACAAAAAATTCTTTATGATGTATATACTCGTCATTGAACAAAGATGTCATATACCTAAAATCACGTAGGTTTGGCTAGTAACTTTTCTATTTGCCTAGTAAATGAAACCATTTAGTTATCAAAGGTCAATTAAAGATAAATTTGTCTGTAGAGACCTGCAGAAAGAAAAATCTCTTTCATTATGAAGAATAAATAAGATTGTAAAATATTTTCTTGTGAAGGGGTTCCTTAGGACATCACTATTATTGAAAGGGTTCCACAAAGGTCAAAAAAAAAATTTTAAATTGAGAAACACTGGCCTATACGATCAGGTAAGGACCACCATCAAGAAGAGATATGCAGGTATGTTTGATCAATCACGACCACACCCATTTATGTAACACATGGTTTTTAAATCCTGTAAATAAACAACCACTCAAATCGGTTGAGGAAAAGGTGTGTGATTTAAATGTAGAAAATAGGAATGTAATAATTCATATAAATAAAATACTTAATAAAGGAAAAAAAACTTGGCAAGTGTTTCCTTGTAATATTGTTTTCTTTTGTTCGTGTGTGTGCGTGTTGAAAATCCATAGGATAACAAACAGCCTTTTAGTTCATAGTAATAATGTGTGTTGTTACACCAAGCCTGTACAAGCTTTTAATAGGACTAATAACAGTTTCAAGTGATTACCACCATTTATAATCAATACATCAATAGTCGACTGCTATTATAAATATATATAACGAGAGAGAGAGAGAGTAAAAGAGAGAGAGAGAGAGAGAGTAAAAGAGAGAGAGAGAGAGTAAAAGAGAGAGAGAGAGAGTAAAAGAGAGAGAGAGAGTAAAAAAGAGAGAGAGAGTAAAAAAGAGAGAGAGAGTAAAAGAGAGAGAGTGAAAGAGAGTGAAAGAGTGAGAGAGGGTGAGAGAGAGAGAGGAAAAGATAGAGGAAAAGAGAGAGGGAAAGAGAGAGGGGAAAGAGAGAGGGGAAAGAGAGAGGGGAAAGAGAGAGGGAAAGAGAGAGGGAAAGAGAGAGGGAAAGAGAGAGGGGAAAGAGAGAGGGGAAAGAGAGAGGGGAAAGAGAGAGGGAAAGAGAGAGGGAAAGAGAGAGGGAAAGAAAGAGGGAAAGAGAGGGAAAGAGGGAAAGAGAGGGAAAGAGGGAAAGAGAGGGAAAGAGAGAGGGAAAGAGGGAAAGGGAAAGAGGGAGAGAGTGAAAGAGGGAGAGAGTGAAAGAGGGAGAGAGTGAAAGAGGGAGAGAGTGAAAGAGGGAGAGAGTGAAAGAGGGAGAGAGTGAAAGAGGGAGAGAGTGAAAGAGAGAGAGAGTGAAAGAGAGAGAGTGAAAGAAAGAGAGTGAAAGAAAGAGAGGGAAAGAAAGAGAGGGAAAGAGTGAAAGAGTGAAAGAGAGAGAGTGTTAAAAAAAAAAAAGAGTCATAGAAAAGAAAAAAAAAATGGATAGAAATGTTATAGAAACAAGAACGTTATACTTAAGCTGCATCTATCTAACTTGAGTGCTTTACAAATGAAAACACTATCTCAAAATTAAACATGACAGATCGACCAACAAACAGAGCCTCTTATAGAAATGCTTAGACACTTGAGATATTCTTAAAATTAATCCATTCAATCTGTTCATTTGCGGGATAGACACACAAAAATGCTTTTTCAAAATTTAACATGACAGAATCGAAATGTTATTTTGAAATTAAGATTGACACAGCCTCTAACAGAGATTACTCGAGTGCATTTAAGATGAATTGTGCAGATTTAGCGCTGAAAACAGAGTAAGAAACACCGACCAACGCATTAGGCCTCTCTGATATTCTGGGACGTATTTAAAATTATATTTTAGTCAGCGTGTCACACTCCTGCTGAGGTCGAACACTGCATAATTACTGCTGAATCAACCTTTGCCGACTACAACATGGTTGTTTTCAAGTTCAATATAAACAAATTCTTATATTATTTAATTAATTGGAATGTTTATTGAGATGAGTATTATTTATTCATTTATTTATTGCGGACTATTATCCTCATCTTTTAGTTCTTGTTTGACAATTTTTCGGCCAACTATTCCTCTGGCCTTCGTCAGGTTGACCTGATGAAGGCCAGAGTAAAAGTTGGCCGAAACGTTGTGAAACAACAACTAAAAGATGGAGATAATAGTCCGCAATAAATAAATGAATAAATAAATTCTTGTTGAGCCACTTTCTTAGACAACTTTTGTCCAACCACTACCATAATTACAGTGTTGTCTTACCGTCCATCTAACATTCGTTTAACCCTTATCCTCAAGTGGCCTTTACGCCTTAAGTGACCCTTTAGTAAAAAACCTAGTTACAACTACAGCAAGACATACCAATGATGATTAAGAGTGAACCTATCAAGTATAGCCTGAACCTATGACTGAAACCTAGCCTATAAAGGTAATCAACCAATGAAGCCTAAAGATCTTTGATAATAAACGTCTCTGCTGCATTCTGTGTTATCTTATGCTGACCTATTGACAATTACTTAAATCCCAAGTCCTTGCTGCTAGTGGCTTGGCCACGCAGCTCATCAGCTAAAGGGGAAGATCATCTTTATATACTTCTCCCTGCACCTTTATTTGGCTGGCACCAAGTGACAAATGTGTCAGTGAGCAGCTGAAGACATGAGCGACAACTATCAAGAAAAACATTGCAATGCTTGCTGGCTCACAAGAGGTTGGTCTTTGCCAGTGAAAGCATGAATGGTTAGGTATTTCATGCGACTTTGCTCAAGATTGTCCTATGCCAGAGAGAAATCTGGGTCAATGTTGCCACACAAGTAATTATTTCTATTGCATTTATTAATATCTGTCTCAGCATGAATATTTTATATTCTAAACTTACACCTCGATTGTCAATTAGTATTATTAAGCTAGGCTAGTATTAAGACGAGCAAGAAACATATTTTGGATCAATCATATCTATTAAAGATTAATAAATTCTTGTGAAATGATCTCAATTCAGCCATTGAAATTTCTAGTTGAGAATCCTTCAGAAAAGGGAAATTTTGGCAAGTAATCTTTGAAATGACAAACTAATTAAGAGTGTGAAAGTGTCAGCTTTGATTTTTTTTTAATTGTCTTTCCGAAATTTACTGAAAATTTTTGAACCCCCCCCTCTCAATATATTTTCTGACAACTAATTAAATCATATAACTGGCATCCTTTTTCCTGTTTATTCACAACTAGTAAAACCCGTGGAAATTCCACGGAAGGAGAAATATTTAATTAACAAATGTTTTGATAAAGTCAATATTTTTCCGGATAGCGCAACAAATTAGTTTTTATAAACAGAAAAACCAACAATACAGTAAATACAAGTTTAACATTTCTGTGAAAATAGTGCCCATTGTATATCTTAAATATAGAACTGACCCAAATGAGATAAATAAATAAGTACTAATCACCCAGAAAGTAATATTGTGCTGCATAGTTCAATACAAATAATAAAATCACATTGTAAAAGAATCTTAAATTTACTCCTTCAGTCCAGTACTCTTCAGAGACAATGATTCTTTTTATTTGCTCTGTTTCATCCATATGCTCCTTTTTTATTTTAGTAACGTTCCACTGAATACTTTCTTTGGTGAAGAACTGCTGCGCATTGAAATTACAAGTTCCTTTCTCATACCATTACAACAATGATCATATATTATTATAATGATGTTTAAAAACGAGGCTACATCAAAGGGAGGTCACTCATACTATTATCCAGGGTTACCAGATTGGCCTTTTTAAAGCCAAAGTTGGTAAATTTGGCCTTTTTTAACACAGTTCGGCTTTCAAAAATTAAATTTGGTCTTTTTCAAAGTGTAACTTACATACCAAAGAAAAGATGCAGAATATTATATGTGTGTGTGTGTGTGTGTGTGTGTGTGTGCATGAAAAAGAAAATTAGATTTGAGAAAAAAAAAAAAAAAAAAGAATGGAAAATGTATTTGCACATATGTTGTGCAAAGGCATAATAATCTGTCTATTTATCAGTATTTCTTGAAAAAACCCTTGGCAAGCTATAAAAAAAACCCTCAGGGCTCCACACAACCATGGTTGAGAAACCTTGGTATATGCAGCTGAAAAGACAATTAGGTTGAACTACTGTAAAAGAGTCACTTTTCACCTTGTGGTATCTTTGCTTATTTCCAACCCTGTAGACTAAATAACTGCATGTTTAATAATATATTCATTCAAGTAATAGCATCAACAAAATCAGGTTAATATGTAACATGTTGTATACTATCTACCTGAATTTTTGAGATGAGGATTGACAATTTGTATTATTCGGACTACTGTTCTCATCTTGAGTGTTATTTTCACAACATTTCAGTCAATGTAACCTCTAACCTTCTTCAGGTATATTTAAAACTTTCATAATTATATGAGAAAAAAAAACTAACCAAAAACTCCTTTAAAAACATACAAATGATAAAAAGGATCAAATTTAACAAAACCAAAATGAACACAGCAAACTGCCTATCCTTATATATATATATATATATATATATATATATATATATATATAAGTGACCCCGTCTGTATGTAGAACAGTCTCTACCAAACTACAGTGTCAATTTTTGGTCTACATACTTGAAACTTGATATATAGGGGATTTAGACTTGTAGAACAAATTCGATTTGGATTTTAGCTCTTAAAAATAGCTAAGGGGAGTTCATATTGAAAAAATACATAACTTGGCAGAAGTCGACTAAACGTGTGACTTTTATGCAAATATACATTTATACCTTTAACAACGTTATTTTTAAAGCTTTTATGTGCATATAGACTTAGCTCGGATGGTAACAAATAATGCTGGAAAGCAATACGTTTTGGTTTAGATTCTAGCTGATTGCAACCAAGTTATATTTTTTATTTTAACTTTTGAAATCGCTACTATATATTGGGTACAATATAATAATCAATAGTGTATTGCTCTATGATAATAAATATGATATCTGCATAAATTAAAATATCATAATTAAGCATATTTTGTGATTGAGCAATGGCCAGGTAGCCTGCTAGTATACACTATTTACAAGTTCCAGATTGTTGTCCACATCTGGTGGTGTTTGTTTTTTTTTTATTACATTTTCACCCCAAACAAGGTACAGCGCCACTTTGATATAAACGGCTACTATCAGGACAATTTACAGAGGCATTATGTTGGGAGTTGAGCAGCAAAATGTCTGTTCACATTACACTTGAACTTCTGCATATCAGTACAGTTGGGGAAGCAGGAACCAAGAAGAGAATTCCAAAGTCTAGCAGTTCTGGGGAAGAAACTATTAAAGTAGAAGGCTTTCTTACATCTAGGGATCTATACTGAGTAGGGGTGGGACTTTCCTGCTTGTCCGGTTTGTCGGGGGTATTTACGTCAAAGGGGTACAAGGGCTTGTAGTTCGTTAGAGCATCCACCATTAAAATACTTGTAAAACAGGCAGAGGGATGCAACATTTTGTCGGCATGACAAAAGTTGAAGCTTAGATGAGAGTTCAGGACCTATCAGGTTGGTGACTCTTTTGAACTCTGTCCAAGAGTGAGAGACTAGTAGCAGATGCACCAGCCCAAATGTGACAACAATACTTCATACATGGGCGAATGGTGGCCTTGTGGAGATACAGGATACTTTCAGACATAAGTAACTTTCTAGCACGGAAGAGAGAGCCAATATTTGTCAAACCATCCTCTTAAGAAATATTTTGTCCATTTCATTCATCTTCCCAATCTTCTCATAATATTCTTCATTATTCAAATGATAATCCAGGCTTTCAGTAATCACTATCCTCAATTAGCTTTTAGCTTCAATAGATAATGAATCATTAAAAAAAAACCTCTTAATCCAAACCGTTATCCCCTTGGTTATATGTTCAGAATATACCAACGAAGATGAATCAGAGCCTCCCAATCAATCACATCGGGGTTGGGTTACATAAAACTGGTAACAACCAAGAGAGTTGAAGAAAACAAACAAGATCACCAGAAACACAAACAATAGGGGGGAGGGGTCACTATAAAAAAAAAAACACCATACATCAGTGTGTTATTACAATTCTGATTTTTTTTTTATTTAGAGGATGTATGAATGTTTATATTGTTTAGATAAATCAAGAAATTGTTCTCATCTGCACAACATTTCGTCAGGTGTAAAAGTTGACATATTTTGGCAGGTAAAAAAAGAGGGTAGCTCTCCACTCTAAGATTTCGAATTTATTAATATTATTTATTATGGTTAGAAGTAAGTTTACACAAATTATAAAGATAATTTAATTATCAAGGAACATTAAGGGTATAATTTCTAACTTATGATTAAATTTTTGATTAAATCCATCCACCAATTGTAAGATCTTAGAAACATAATATTTAGGAAACTAAGTGGTTGCTGGTTTCAGTATGATTAATCCCGTGTTATCGATGTGCTAGGGCTTCAGCCTTAAAATAATATGCAATGTAGAGTTATTTGTCTTACACACGTGAAAGAATTATCTACCCCTGGAGGTTGCCCATGACAGTCAGAAGTTCCTTACAGACACTAAACCATCAGTTTGCATCCAAAATTTTTCTAAACCTGTAAATTTGTTTAATAAATGTGATTTTTATTTTTTTCGTTTGTTATTAAACAGCGATTTTTATCAGACATATGTAGAACAAAATGTAGCAGGCTGATCAACAAGTAATTTCATCCAGTTTACAGTTTACGAGGATGCCACCAACGGCTGAATCACATGGATTAGTCGATAAGTGTCTCGATTATTTGTTCTTGGGTTTATGCACACCCTTGCATGTTTGACTAAAATCACGAGACAGCCCTCACTATAAAAAAACAGCAATTTATTTTTCAAACCAGTTCCGCTACAGGACAATAGGCACAACATGTAAACAGCAACAAAAGCTTATTTCAAAAATATTTTTAAATGCTGCGTCTTTTGTATGAATTATTTGTCTGCTTTTGGGTCCAATAACAGAAGTTAATATTGTAGTTTTGTTTGCCGCTCAACAAATTAAAAAAACAATTAGAATATACATTTATTTATCAACTTGATAATTATGACTATTATTTTGTATTAATAAAGACAACACTAATGAGACAAGATTGGTTTTAAATCTGAAAATGTTTTTATCTTTTTAATAAAATGAACATTGAGCCCCCAATGATGCTGGGTTAAACAGGCCTAAGAGAGAAAATATAACGAAATACCAAGGTCTTGTGTAAGAAATGAAAAGAAACTGGAATCCTAGGAAGATCTCCATTTCAGTGATTATAAGAGCAAGTGGCCTCAAGAAAAAAAGAATTTCCAAAACTAAATGGCAAATATACCCAGGGAACCAAGTGGAAGAGAAATGCCAACAATTGCACTTAAAGGGTCGGTTAGAATCTTAAAAAGGTCTCTTGGTTGGGATGTATGACGTAGCAGGTGAATGTCTGCCATCCGGTAGGATACCCCATTCCCAAATAAAACAAAAGAAAATTAAAAAACAGACTAAATGACTAATGAATATTATAGTAGAAGTAAGTGCGAAGAGGTTAAAATTAGAGTTTACAATAATGAATGTTAGAGATAACATTAGCTGACAAAAGATTTCAAATTCTTATATTAGACAATGATTATTAAGTCATGTTTTTATGTAGGAAAAGAAAAAAAAGAAAACAGTATGTTTTTTTATGACACTAACAGGTTAATAATACAGACAGGTTGTTAATAAGTAAGTGCAAGGTGACTGGGCACTAACATACCTCAAAGCAATAAAAATAAATTCTGCTGAAGTGAAAATTGAAAATAATGCTTGATTATTGACATGGAAACTTTTTGAGTGGAGCTTATGAGATCTTAAAATAACTAATATTTGGTGGCGATGAAGCATACTTGTCTAAACCAGTGTTAGTTTTGAATGTTATAAGAAGTAAATTGCGCACTTCTGCATTACATGGACGGCGCCATTGTTAGGTGGTGATAACTCTACTTTCTTCTTGGTCAAATAACACAGCAAATAAATAACAAGATTTTTTTTTCCAAACAAATCTACTTGAAAATCAAAACATTTATTGTATAAAAATGTATCAATATATAATTGTAAAAACATTTATTGAAAAGTCTGCATAAGAAAATATAATTTTAATAAAACAATTTTGAATTAAAACAACATTGGATCCCCCCCTCCCCCGAAACATTTTTTAATTTTATTTTAAAAATAAAAGCAATAAAAAATAATTTTAGTGCAAAAAAGAGTGGCGACTACAACATCGAATTAAATTCAATTTTCATGACATTAAAAAGTAAATAAACATTTCAGAATTAAAATACAATTTAAGACAACTAATTTTATCAAAAAATAGTGAATTTTTAAATTAAACTTATTCTGAAAATTTTTAATTAAATAATTTTTGTGTATAATAAAATTTTAAAAATAAGATTTTTTTTTGTGAAAAAAAAAAAAAAAAAGGCAAACAAGAAAGCAGGATTTGCAGATTGAGTGAAGAAACATAATTTGGCAGGGTCTTCAAATTAATACACACAGTTTACTTGTTATGACTTTCAAAACCGGAACTGGTTTGGATAAGTAAATGTGCTTCATCGCACAATTTGGTCAAGTTAAGTAGCTATTCAGAAGTTTAGATTTCATTACAATTAGAGGGAAAACTTTCAATTTAAATTTTAGCATAGCGATAAATATATAAATAGTAAAAGCGTTTTAAAGTAAGCATCCAAAAACAAAATTATGTCTAAAAACTTTCAACTTAGGCATACAGATCTTTGCCAAACATAAGCAATGATACAAAAAATTATTTTGATAGCACAAGTAGTCAGCAATGAGACCATTCAAAGTTTATTGGAAACTAGAAAATTTGCTGTCTTGTGTGCTATGGGTCTAGACGTCAAGTTCAACTGTAGAACTAAAAATGCAGGCTTTAAACAAGTGAAAAGTCATTTAAGAAATTTTTTTTTACATAGGCGTCACCAATTATCAAGGCCCAGAGGCCACTTGTGGATAAGGGTTAAAAAATGTACAGTAGTCAATTGGACAATATAGTAATCGTTAGTAATGGAAATTCGGTAAATGTGTTTACCTAAGTGGAGTGACTCATCAAGAACTTGTTTACATTGAACTTGAAGACAACCATATTGTAGTCAGCTGGAAAGCAGGAAAACGGAAGACAGTGCCTGACGTGCAGTTCTAAGAAACTTTTTTCATGGAATCTACGTTTAGCACAGATAATCTTTTGGCAATCATGTTTTTTTCACCAATAATCTTCCAAAGCTCATTACTGCATGAAAAATGTGTTTTCAACCTTCATTTTTTTTTTTTTTTATCAAAATCAAATTATTTAAACAATAAACGGTTTAATAGAACAATATACTCCTTTTTTTTTTCTTTTTTTTTTTAACTAAGGCTAATTAAAAAACATCTGAAGAAATTTGAATATTTATATCTTTAAGTATCCAACAATATTGTTATGTTCATTTATTTGAATACGTAAATACGTCTACGACTTTAACAAGAAATTATTCTATTCTGTCTTATTGACTTTAATAAAGATGAACCAAGAAGATATATTACGGCCATTTATAGATTTGGGAAGAACAATGCCGCTTTTGTCTACAAGATTCAAAAGCACAAGTCAATCTGTTATCTGCACAACTCGACGTTTAGTTACCATCATATACATTCTAACACCCATTTTACATGCGATGGATGGCTTTAAGAAATTCACTTCCAAACTAACATATCTCTTGATAGATCTTTACTCCTCTTTTTCTCGAACCATTTTTTCTCAATTGTCTACCTTGTTTTCTTTGGCCTTCCCCTGTAAACTAGACGTGTTACCTTAACTGTTTTATCAACCTAAGAACTCTTATCTATTCTTTTAATGTGGCCATACCATCAGGATTTCCTGATCTGCACCCATCTCCCTCGACTATCCAGATTTAATCTTCCTCCAAGGTCATCAGAACTAAGCCTGTCTTTAAGACTCATATTACACACCCATCATTCTCATATCTCTCCATGCAACGTATGTCCTCAACCCTCATTGATCAAGTTTCAATTTCATACATCACACTGTGTATACATGCATGAGAGACTCTTCCTTTGGTCAACAGTGGTTAACACTCTGCTAGTTAGTAATGAAAGAAGTTTAGCCCCCGAAATCACATTAGCACCTGCTCTACCTTGTGTTCCAATTGTATCATCAAGGTAACAAAACTTCTGGACATTATATAGGTCTTTATTTTCAACTGCACCCATAGGTAAAGGGCTTTACATTGCGAGTGAAACAATCACATTTTCGAGTGATTTTTTTCCAAATGGCGACAAGAAATAATAAAACGCTTATCTTTTGGCAATTGTGTTTTTTTTTTTTTCTTACTGACAATCTTCTAAAGCTTATTACCGAGTGAAAAAAAATGTCTTTTCAACTTTTAATTTTTAATAAAATGAGCAAAGTCAAATTATTTAAACAAATAAAAAGTCTAATAAAATAATATAATCTTTTAACGAAGGATGTATAAAAATCATTTAGAGAAATTCGAATGTTTATACCTTGAAGTCTTTATATAAAATTCAGTGCACGTTTAGAATTACGCTGATTTGAAAAAAAAAAAAAAAAGTACATAGAAATCTTTATGATGTATGTACTTGTTATAGAGCAAAGATATCAGATTCCAAAAATCATGTGGATTCGGCTTGTAACAAAAATATTTAGCTGTCAAAAGTCAACTGAAGATAAAATTTTCCGTAGAGCCCTGGGGTAGGTAAAGACATCACAAATATAGTATACATATTGTCAAAATTAATTGTCAGTGTGCCAAGAAATGGTGATGGTACAGACTGTAGACTTTGGGTACAGCGTTCAAGTTCGGCTGGGGTTACACCATAACTGTCATTCATAATACATTTAAGAAAAAGATGAATCTATATATCCTACCTTCTGTTAAACAGCAAGATAAACTAGAATGTAGAATTAGCTAAATTAATGGAGTCTAATAAATAGTCGAGGCAGGAGTGTTCAGAGATGCTGGTTTATTTATCAGATAATTGAGAATAAATGGCTTGTAGACAATAAAAGTAAATATTCCCCAACCTCCCTGTCAAATTGTTGGCTTTTCGATCACTCCCATTGCAAATTTCATTTGATATTACATCAGTAAAGTAAAAAAAAAAAAAAAGTGTAGGGGGGGGGGTAGAAAAAGAAAAATGTATTATTTTCATCCTTTTGAAGTGATGAAGAAATACAAAAAATATTAATGGAAACAATAACATCCCTCATATGTAGAACAGATACCACCCACTCTCAAAAAAAAGATAATGCTTGGAAGGATAATATGTCCATAGACTAGATACTATATCACATCATTCCTTCCCCCCTTCCAAAAAAACAAAGGAAATAACACCAAAGAAAAGTCTATCATGACAACTGAGCAGATACTACAACTCCCTCCCATGAAGTGAACATAGATAGTATAAACACAGGCTTCAAATATAGAAGTAATAATCAGTTCAGCTTCAAACAGATACCAAATCTCCATTAGCAATAGAAGTACGATATTGGTTTTAGATGTCGAAGTAATAGTATAATATCGGTGGATTTTCAGACAAATATCAAATATTCTTTAGCAAATAGAATTAGTACAGATAAAGCTCTCTTGATTTGGCTCTGTTCAAATTTTGCAAAGTTAATTTTCATATTTACATATAGTGTGTGTGTGTGTGTGTGTGTGTGTGTGTGTGTGTGTGTGTGTCTTTTTTTTTTTTTTTGCATGAATGAGTCTAGAATGTAGTGTTAGTTGTTTTACCGTGAACTAGGGCAGCCGTGCCCAAGGTCAGCGAGGAAAGGCTGCAGGAACAACCTCACATCAACAACTGAAGTGTGCCCAATTCCAGCCATGCATTTTGAAATGTACTGCTGCTGCTGATTAGACCAAGTGACGTAAGCTGCAAGTGCCGTAAACAACTTCTAAATCAAGTAATGTGAGCCAAAACAGTGAGGAACACTCCTCTGGCCCAAACAATAATCAACCCAGTTCAATTTTATCAGTCTTCTCCGAATTTTGAAAAACTATATAGATACACACAATCATTGGACAGTTAAGTATATTATACGTCCAGGGCTTTTAGTTGCAAGTGAATCAGTCACATTTTCGAGTGACTTTTTTTTTTTCTTTTTTTTCAAGTGGTGACTGGAAATAATAAAAGGCTTATCTTTTGGAAATTTTTTTTTTTTTCACTGACAATCTTCTAAAGCTCATGGCTGAGTGAAAAATGTCTTTTCAACCTTTTGTTGTTTAAATTAAAACAAGCAAAGTCAAATTATTTAAACAACAAAAGTTTAATAGAACAATGTTTTTTTTTTTAAATGAAGGATGTTAAAAAAAAAAAAAAAAAAAATTTGAAGAAATTTGAGTGTTCATAACTTCAAGTCTAAACATAATATTTGGTGCATAGTTAGAATTACACTTATTTAAAAAGTAACAGAAAAATCTTTATCTTTGTACTCGTCACTGAACCGGAATGAATATAATCAGATTCCAAAAATCATATGGATTCACCAAGTAACTTTTTCTATTTGGCTAGTAAACAACAATCTTTAGTTGTCAAAAGTTAACTAAAGATAAAATTGTCCACAGAGCCCTGATGTACTACCACTAATAAAAAGTGAAGCATGCATGATCCCCCATGAATGCAAAGTGAATGACGCATAAAAAAAATGACTAAGTTCAGCCCCCCCCCCCGCCAATTTAGCCCCAAAAATCCCCAAGGACGCAAATCCTGGTTAAAATAAACAAATGGTGCAGTTTTAGGCCTTAACATATGTAAATTTGAGTTCTGCACCATGCAAAAAACGAAATGACCAAGTCCATTATTTGCTCCTGACCATTTAGCCCAAAAAATCCCCAAGGCCTTGTAACATATTTAAATTTGAGTTCAGCACCATGCAAAACTGATAAATAGACATACACAGACAATTTTGGACAAATATGGTGACATAGTCCCCAAAATGGAGTCCACTGGGGCAAACCGAAGAGTTATCGCGAAGTATAGACAAACAAAATTATATAGAAATCAGTTAGTTACAACTTTTCAGAAAGTTTTATAAGGCATCAAAAGTGGCAATAAGCACAAAAGTGTTAATTTTAGCCATTTTAACCCAAAAGGCACCCGGGGGGGGGGGTCAACCGGAGTTTTCACAGAAAATCTGTTCTGTTACATTTTTAATCATCATGTTTAATGTTTGTGTAAAAGTTTAAAAAATTCCAAAGCGTAGTTATTGAGAAAAGTGCGGACAGACGAACATAGTGAATTTACAAGTTCACCTTCCTTTTGTCGGGGACGAAAAAGTTATGCATATTCTTAAGTAACCATTCAATCTACACGTGTAACAATGAAAATACTATTTCAAATTTAAACGTGACATATTAAAAGAGTCTTTTACAGAGATAAAGGGTTCGGTAGATTGTGTTTTTTTTTTTTTTTAAATGACATATCAACTCATTTTGGATTATTTAATGTCAAATCAAGTAATTTTTTTATATCTTCTATTATTTAAACATAAACTACTCATATTAATTTATTTATTGCGGACTATTATTCTCATCTTTATTAGTTGTTTCACAACGTTTTGGCCAACTATTCCTCTGCCCTTCGTCAGGTGGTAACCACGACGGATAGGAACTTCGAATCTCCTAACTGCATTCTCAGCAATCACTGTAATCCGTAGTTGGTTACCACCTGACGAAGGCCAGAGGAATAGTTGGCCAAAACGTTGTGAAACAACAACTAATAAAGATGAGAATAATAGTCCGCAATAAATAAATATAAATAATACTCATCTCAATAATGAATTCCAATTAAAATGATCTATATAAAACTACTTGTTATAAATTAAGAGTGACAGTAAATCTCATAGTGTCTTATAGATGTATGGATGCATCTAAAACTTTAAGTAAACAAATGATACTTTAAATATAAGTGGGTTGAGGACATGCGTTGCATGGAGAGAAATGATCAGAATAATACAATGGATGTGCAATATGAGTTTTAAAGATAGACTTATTACCTGATGATCTCAAAGGAAGATTAAATCTGGACAGTATAAGGAGATGTGTGTAGAACAGAAGACTTTCATGGCATGACTACATTAAAAGAATGGATGAGAGGTCTTGGGTTGGATGTAGAACAGTTGAGGTAACAGGGTCAGTTGGCAAGGGTAGACCAAGGAAAAATTGGAAGGAAGTGATAAAGATGGATTTGCAAAAAAGAGGGATAAATAGAAACTTTGCCAGAGATAGGGTAGTTTAGAAGTTAATTTATGAAAGCCATCCAACACATGGCAACATATAAACTGGACGTTAAAACAGGATAGGATCATCATGCGAAATGATACATTCATTTTTCTATTGAATGAAAAATCATTTGGAGAGTATTTTTGTAATGCACTTAAAAACTTAGCATGAAGATTAACCTATGACATGAGAGGGGCATCTAATATACAAAAGCGAAAATGTGTGTGTGTTTGCGTGTGTGCATTTTTTGTGTATGTTTGACAAAGGATTTTTTGTGGGGGCGCTCGTGGAGGAGGGGGGGGGGTTGTCACAGTTTCTTAGATCTTTAATATAGGCGACTTTTACATGCTATTTTTACAATATTTTTTTTTTTTACTCTCTGTGTGTTTCTTTAGCTTTTCCATATAAAAAAAAAAAACAAAACTGAAAGCGAAGTTGAGTTCTTGGCCTTTTGTGCCGAGACATCCAGAAAGCAATGAGGTTTGATCAATGTGGGGGTGGGGGGGGCATCATATCAGACAATTGCTAATCATTAGGACACTCCTCTTTTTATGGCGAGCATCTTGGGAAAACTCAAAGTTAAGTAGTGTGATGTTTGATCTCATTAAATTCACGCACTTGTTACATAACTTTTTAATCATTAAATTAAAACACTTCTCAGTTCCTGTCCCGTCGTGGCCAAGCGATAAGATGTCAGGTTTTTTCACACTTTCTTTTCCACCACCTTCACCTCAAGGAGAGACTTCGAACCTACCTTCCTACCAAAACTGTTTTTTTTTCTTTTTCACCGACAAACGCCCGGGCACCCCCGCTAGTCTATAATATAAATCTTACCTGTGTTTAAATGCATCTATGAATGTAGGCATGTATGTCTTGCAAAAAATTTTGACAGAGGCAACAGAGTTTTATGAGATTAGTATCATTTTGAAGCTCGACCCTTCGGACGACAAATATCGAAAAATTGGCCAAAATATTAATTCCTTTACCCTCAACTGAGCAGTTTCCTACAGGGAGGGGGGTCGCCGATATTTTTGAAAGTCATCCCCTCTTTTTGATAACCTAGCCTTAATTTAAACCTTTGCCACTTCCGGTTTGGTGATGGACGCAACGGCAAAGACGTCACATTTTTTTTTCCATATTCTTTTCCTCCTTCGCGGTATGGGTTAAAGTCTGTTTGCCTAGTATCACTTTTTTTTTGGTTTGGGGGGCTCAACACACACCTCCAAACACCCAGGCAACGCCGAGCACTCAGACTAGTAGGTTATATAAAGTAGAGATAATTACCAACAGTATTTAATATGTCGCCCAAGTAAAAGTGGTTTTGATATCGAGGAATATAAGTGGGGCCCGACCTTCCCTAATCGTAAAATATACTTAAATATATCTTAATTTATGCAGATTTTATATGTATTATTACAGAGCCAATTCTCTATTGAATATTATATTATTATGTACCTAATATAAAGTAGTGATTTCAAAAGTTAAAAAAAAAAAAAAAAAAAAAAAAAAAAAAATGACATGGGTGCCAGCAGCTGGAACTGAAACTAAAACATTTAGCACTCGAGCCACATCTCCTACCAATGTAGGTATTGAGAGATAAGTTAAGAAAGATTTAATATTAAATGACTTTAAGAAAGGAATTGAATTTGGGTATGCACAGAAATTAAAAATATGTCAACAAGTTGAAATGAACAGTTTGCATTTAAACTTGCTGATATAGGTCTATACACGTTATTTATCCATCCAAACAAAGATTTTACTCATTATAAACCATCTTTGGTTTATGATTACTATTTCCTGTTAATTTCAGGGTTATGTGACCAGTAATTTAAGAGTTTGTCGGTTAAATACTTACGCACAGACAGACGGACATTTACAGTTTTATTTAACTATATATTAATACTAATATTAATAACTTTACCAAGAATTCTTCATAAGTTTTGGTTTCGATTATAGCTGATGGCACAAGTCATCTACTTTATTTTTTTTTATAAATAATTTTATCAAGAATTCTTCACAAGTTTTGGTTATGGCTGAAGGAACTCAAGTTTTTTTTATTTTTTTCCCCAAGTTTATTTCGGTTTCAAATGCATCCAAGTCATTTGGATATATATTTTTTTTATTTTTGAAATCGCAACTTCATGATATATAAAAATCGATAGAACATTAACTCTATAACAATTTATACGAAATCTGCAAGAATTAAAATATCATATTTAAGCATACTTTATGACCGGGCTTTGCCAGGTGTTCATGCTAGCTTAGATAAATACTTTTGCAGTTTTAACAAAAAAGCTACAATAACATCAGAGCATCTCCATTTACACTGAACATCTACAGAATGCCAACATAAATATATTACATATGAATGAGTCCCCTGTAGAATTTCCAAAGATCCCGATGATTATTAATACACTAAGGCACTTTTATGTTTGTATGCATATTATCATTCATCATAGCATTTTTTTTTTTTTTTTTTTTGGAAGATGCAAAGCAAAAATTTTTTTAATTTCATCTGATGTCGCTATTCTGTTGAATAGGAAACTAAAATATACTTTCATGGCCCGAAGTACCTATTCTGTTTAAAGATGGTACAATAATTTTCTGTTTGCAGTAAATGTTCATAGAATAGAAATATGTCACAAACTCTTTTTCAGCATCAAAGTAATTTTTTTAACAAAGGAGTCACCACTTATCAAAACCAAAAGACCACTCGAGGATAAGGGTTAATGAGTGTCAGGTGGTTAGGAAGACAACAACGTAATGATCAGTAGGGGTGAAAATTGGGTAAAGTTTGGTTATTTAAGAGGACAGCTCAACAAAAGTTTGTTTAAATTGGACTTGAAAACAATCATATTGTAGTTAGCTGGGAAGCAGTACTGCAGAACAGTTTCTACAGGTAAGTAGTTCTAAGAAAGAAACTTTGTTCATGGAATTTAGATTTAAACACAGAGAGTGGGGAAATTTTTGACAGTGGTTGCAACCAGATGATGTTTTGCAGGTGGGGAGGGGATCATAGATTGAAGCTCAGCCAAACACATGCGATGAAAATAACAATAAAGCAGAAATAAACTTGCAATGTTTCTTCTATGAGGAAGAAGTTACAAGGAGAAAAGGACATCATCTACTAGGTTTCGAACTGGTTTCGAATTCTGTCAAGGCAGGAAAGAGTTCTCTGACCAGCTCCTCCCCAGATGTGGCAACAGTTACTCCATTGTGGAATTTCCACAAGTCTTATTAGCATGTTTATATTATGTTAATAGTAATATTTATCGGGCATTATCTATGTAGAGACATTGTCCAGGTAAAGGACATAGAAAAAAAAAAAAATTCAAAATGCGAAGATAGTTCCAAAAGTAAAGCTACTTAAAATCTTTTTACTCAAAAAGTTAAAAAGCTACAAAGACGGGAGTGGTGCCATTAAAACAAGTGACCCTTTGTGCGGCAGAATTTATTTTCCAGCATGATTACCACCATTCTCAATGCACTTTTGCCAGGAATTCAATGACGCATTTCTGCTTCTAACACGTGTCCATGACTGTCAATATCTGCAGTAGAGAGACAAAACTTTCGGGTTATGAATGCATAAGTTCAGTCATCATAAGAATACAATTTGCAATCCCTTCTGATCCATTCGAGTGGAATAAAAAAAAAATAGCAGGCATTACTTTTGGAATACACCTCATATCATGTTTACATATTTCATTAACATAATATTAATAACTTCGCTTTTTATTTTAATAAATATTCAATTATTAGTAAAAAAAAAAAAAATAGTTCAATATGTATTTAACAAAGTTGCATACAGACGAGAAGCACATGTACACAAGATCGTATGATACTTTTACAGATTATTATATGTATAATAGGAACATTAAAAGATAAAATGTTACCATATCAATGTGTGTGCTCTCCCTCCGTAACGCAATTAAAATATAAACTTTCGCAGTGTCACATTGTTAACCCCTCCACACACACACACACACACGAAAAATATTACATTCCACATTGCCATTTGTACCAGTTACAAGTTTGTTGTATGCAATTTTGTCTTAAAGAATGTTTCAAAATAAATTACTTTCTAATCTTCCAGACAATAAAAAAAAAAAAAATATATATATATATATATATATATAATATAAAAATATAACACGGAAATTACATAATTGTCGATGCAATAATTTATTTCAATTTATTGCAGCGACAATTATGTAATTTCCGTGTTATATTTTTATCTTATTGCTCTGTTTACCACATTGAGCTCTCATACCCGGATTTCCTCTGGATTTATTCCATTATAACACTATATATATATATATATATATATATTCCTTCTCTATCCTATTTCTTTGGTGTGCTTGTGCATTTAATTCTCACAAAATTTCTTTCACTTACAGAGATTAGGTTTGAACATATTGTAAAACATCTGAGTGCCGCCTGCAGAAATTACCATCCACTCGCTTCTGCCATAACTTGACCTACAAGGACAGTTTGCTCCCTACTCAATCTTGAGGGACTGGGTGTTTATCTTTCTCTCATGGTGAGAAGATGTGACACAAAGTCGGGAAAGTGGGATTTCAAAAACCAGCACCCTGGGCGAAGAGTACTCTGGACTGCAAAAAATGCCTGGTCAGCCCCACCGGCATTTTCTGGTAAGGATGCCCCAAGCGATTAGCAATAAATTAAACCCCTTCTCAAAGAGTGAGTAGACAACGCCTAGAAAGGTGGACCACCTAAAACTGCACAGGTCACAGAAACATACACCTCAGTTAACAGAGAAGTAACCATCTCAAAAAGGGTATTTGATGGCTTTGGAAACCTGAGGGAAACCCCCTCAATCTTGAGAGAACGATCACCCTTATTCCAGTTGTTAATATTTCTATATACAATCTTTAAAGAAATTTTAATTTGAACTAATCCTGAATTACGTGGAGACATTCAAAGCATTACATGTGGATCATGGAAACTCATTACATGAAAAACCTATCAGCATCACTAAATATGATTCTATAATAGACTTACATGTTAATTGAAGGGTCTACTTCTACCGTTCACATTTATTTAAGTTAAAGATAATACATTCCAAAGATTACCAAGACTTGTTTGTCAGTATAACTAACTAGTGAAACCATAAATAGATGTGTAATATTAAACTGAAAACAACCATCTCAACTTATTACAAGACATGTTGAGAATATATTGTTGACAATCACTCCGGCAATGACATTGTTTTCTATGTAGAACTTCTTTTTTTTTTTTAAAGCTGGATCGAGTTTATTTACTGCCCAGTTTCAGATTATTAAAATCCCCTCCAAAAAAGAGACAAGAGTATTATCTTTCTTTTTGGTAACACATTCTTATATAACTATAACAGACTTAATCTTGCTCATAAATTAGAATATTTGAGATTATATATATATATATATATATATATATATATATATATATATATATATATATATACACACACACACAAATATATACTAGACTACCTGTGACCCGTTGGGTTAGTGTGTTATATTAGCTATGGAATTCATGTATGAGCGTGACACTTGTGACGTAAAGAAAATAGTTTTTTTTTGACATAACAGAAACATTTCTATGAAAGTATATTAAAATGAAAAATCACGGACGGATCACTCAAACATGAAAAAAAAAATCCTTCTTATTCGTGTAAAGTTACCTATTTTTCCGAACAATCGTTCAAAAATCGAAAATTAAACATGATTTTCCTACAAGTCATTTAGCAGCAAAAATGCACATGAACCTACCGATGAGAAATATAAGAATGAAAAACCCATATTGGAATCCTTCAACCAAGTTATAGAAACTTAAAATCTAAAAAAAAAAAATAAATAATTAATAAAACCTGAAGCAAAAAAATAAAACCTAATAAATAAAAACTAAATATTGAAACAGAATGGTAAATGTGTCAACAAATTCACCGTTCTCACACAACTATTTTGTATTTAGAAATGTAAACAAAAAATAAAAAAAAGGAAGGAAGGAAGGAAGGAAAAGGGACGGATAGAGAGTAGTAATAGTAGTAGTAGTCTTGGCTTTACTACAATTGTTCTTATATTTGTCAACAGGTTAAAGTTGTTTAGTTGCAAGAAAATAGCGACAGTATAGTTGTAATAAAGAATAGTTGCAAAATACCCCCACTCTTCCCATGTTAAATAATAATTTCGAAACAATAACGTTAATATTTCAGTGCACAGGTACAAAATCTGCAAAAGAAGTGATTTATGTTTATTTGGTTACGTTGTTATGGGTTAATGTTTATGCGCGCATGCGCAACCGGAAAGTGGGTTACATCACTCGTTACAAGGGCATTTGAGTTATATATATATATATATATATTCAATGCCAGGGATGGGGAGAGAGAAATCTCTCGGACTCCAAAACTACTAGTGTCTACATCAGTGCTAAGATGACTTTTTCTCTGTTGACCAAAGTATGGTTCTGGTTCTGTGCAGTTCTAGAAAGTCAACTATCTCAAGCTTCATCTTCTCTTTGAGAAGGAGTTAGTTTATTCCTAACCACCTGAGGCACCCCTAGTGATGAATGCTGATAAAGCTGCTCAGGTATGTTTTTTTTTTTTTTTTTTTTTTTTTTTTTTTACTTTTAGGCTAGACTGTGGTAGTTCTAGTGTACGGACTTTTTAACTTAACAGTTAATCTAGTATTTAACATTCCAGAGAGGTAAATAAAACAACCATCAAATAAAAATATAATCTATATATTAATACAATAGCGTGTGTGTTATTTTCTGTGTCACACTTACATCTGGGTTATTTAATTATGTACTTCAATTTCTTGTCATAAATAATTTTACCAAGAATTCTTCATAAGTTTTGGTTTCAATTATAGCTGATAGCACTCCAGTAATCTATTTTTTTTAATAAATTATTTTATCAAGAATTCTTCACAAGTTTTGGTTTCAGTTTCGATTATGGCTGAAGAAACAATATATATATATTCATAAGTTCTTATTTTGGTTTTGATTCAAGCTAATGCATTCAAGTCATATAGATTTTTTTTTTTTTTTTTTTTTTTTGGGGAAATCGCAACTTTATAATATATAAAAAATCAATAGAACATTAGCTGTATAATAATATATATGAAATCTGCAAAAATTAAAATATCATATTTAAGCGTACTTTATGACCGGGCTTTGCCGAGCGTTCGTACTAGCTTAGATAAATACTTTTGCAGTTTTAACAAAAAAGCTACAATAATATCAGAGCGTCTCCATTTACACTGAACATCTACAGAATGCCAACATCAATATATTACATATGAATGAGTCCCCTGTGGAATTTCCGCAGGTCCTGCTAGTAAAA
Organism: Euprymna scolopes; assembly: GCF_053919585.1. Taxonomy (NCBI): domain Eukaryota; kingdom Metazoa; phylum Mollusca; class Cephalopoda; order Sepiida; family Sepiolidae; genus Euprymna; species Euprymna scolopes. Next base: position 126,972,825 of record NC_136493.1, on the reverse strand, counting down.
ATAAATGAGATGTCATTTGACAAAGCAATATGCATATTTTTTTTGGACATCGATTGCATACACATGCTTATTATATTAGGAAACTGTTCTATGAATGTGGTCTTTTACTTTCACAGTTAATGCAACAAATGGCCTGACTTTATAAATATACAGTCCATCAATAAAATATTGTAGACGCAATACGTAAAGAGTTATCTCCCCTAAATTAAGCCACGAATGTTCTTGTTCTCACTCACAGAGAAACTCAGTCAAATGCGGTCTTTCAGCTGTAGTGGATTTTGACAGTCGTACTATTAAGATTAAGTACAAAAGAACACTTGTAAGCATTTCTGACCTACTTTGGCCTGGAGTAAAGAGGGATGGGAAAGTATGATCAAGAAAGGTTGAAGGTCAAAAGGCAATAGGAATTATAGACAACTAAAATGAGTAAAAGAGGATGAAAGAACACTGAAGCAATGAATAAAAAAAAAAAAAAAAAAAGGGCGGTAAAAACTATAAACCAAAGTTTATAATAAGCATTTAGTGCATTTGTGATATAAGAAATTGTTATTTACTCTCGCGGTCTCAACATTAATGTTATGTTTTCAGCTGCTCTTTTTCAAGAATCCATCACACTTGGCAACAATCTCGGCAGCTTGAAATATGTCGTTCACACACACACACACACACACACACACACACACACACACACACACAAAAAAAAAAAAATTAATTAAAGAAAAAGAAACTTTTTTTCTTATTCTTACCATAAAGGCAAGAAGTCAGCTTAAACAAATGATTTCTGGCTCTAAAACTAATGTTAAAAAAAAAAAATGTGACTTTCAACTGCAGAAATTGTCATCTACTAAAATGTATCCTCATGACACACTCTGACGTATCGATTATGTAAAAATTGTCATTCTGGTGAAAGGTGTCATTATTAGGAACGTGACAAATATATCATGCCGTGTCACTTTTCATGAAAATTTTATAGGGAAGTCAATAAAACAATTTTCAATATAAACAGAAATCAGAAAAGTATTTGAAAAAAAAAAAAAATGAGTTAAAAGACGTTACCATTTTCTCACATTAGGAAATCTTCCAGTATGGGTTTATGTGATAGAAATGGGACCATGCATTTTTTTTTTTTTAAACTTGTTTCAGTAGGGAAAACAAAATGAAGATATTTTTTTGATGTTTTAAAAAGGTAAGGTAGATAATTGGAGGGGGATTAAAAAAAAAAGCTTACAGACTAGTTTTTTTTTTTTTGGGGGGGGTACAACTAAAAGATATATTTTAAAATATACAACTTTTCTATATCTTAGGCATACCCATTTGGCATAAATCGGCTTAGTGTTTGCTAATGAGCTGCGAGAAAAAACTCAATAAATGATATTTGTTGCCGTCTTGCAAAACCTTCAGTATTTCCAGAGAAATAAGTGGCACTCTACTCTGCATCTTTGTAGTAGGAATCCCTTAGGTCACTCCAAACTAAGATCAATCTATATTGTATTTCTCTTTGTCTGCTTGTCTACTTCATTTTTTTTTCAAAACTACAACGCTGACCTCACTGAAATTCTGTATGGACCTTTGTTGTGATGTGCAGCAAACAAAGTATTATGGTATCCATTCAATACACAAATAGGAATTAGTATTTGATGCAAAAAAATTAGCACAAATTTAACCATATTCAATCATCAATTTGGCATAAAGCATTCTCAATCAATGGGCTTCATATCTCCATTTCATGGCAAGGAAACCATGCGACATTATTTTTCAATCTCCTACTTAACAATGGAGGATGATTTCGCCAACTACACAACAAGAAGCGACTCCATCCCCAACAAGCCTAAGCCCAAAATTTAAAGAATATCAAAATTCACAAGTCACATATCGTGGTAATGGATAGATTATTTTGACTTTAAGGAGGTGTCACCATTCTCCCACATACAGCAACTGGTATTTCCAAATGGTTATCATTCTGGTAGTGACTAGGCTTAACTTTGGCGATCTAACAAGGACCGGTATGTCAACATCATTATGCTGTACATCAGCTATTGTAGTTATCAATACAAGATTTAACTTTTTTTTTTTCTTTTTTTTTTTTACATAGGCATCACCACATTATAAAGGCCCAGAGGCCACTCAAGGATAAGGGTTAAAGAGTGTACAATAGAAATTGGACAATATAGTAATCATTAGTAATGAAAATTTGGTAAATTTGATAACTTATATGGAACGGCTCATCAAGAACTTATTTACTTTAGACTTGAACACAACCATATTGTAGTTAGCCGGAAAGCAGGAAAACGGAAGACAATTCCACAGGCGTGCAGTTCTAAGAAAGAAGCTTTGTTCGTGGAATCTACGTTTAGGTTTAGGCACAGATAAAGAGTGGGGGAAATTATTGATAGTGTTTACAGCTAGACGAGTGTTTCTTGTGAAAGTTTGGCGAGGGGGGACCATAGATTGAAGCTCAGTCGAACACTTTCCATGAAAATAACGATACATCAGAGACAAACTTGCAACATCTCTTCTGTGAGATAGAGGTTGCAAGGAGGAGAAAAGGACATCTCCTACGAGGCTACGAAGTCTATTTTGAACTCTATCAAGGCAGGACAAGTCCTTTCTAGCAGCTCCTGCCCAGATGTGGCAACAGTATTCCATCCTTGGACGTACCTGGCTCTTATATAGATAGAGAATAGCATCAGCAGTGAGATATCTACCAGATCGATAGAAAGATCCCACCATTTTTCCAGCGGCCTTGGCAACAGATTTGATGTACGTGTTCCATTTAAGATCAGGAGTAATGGACAAGCCCAGAAGCTTGTCAAAACTTGAAGCATCCTGAAGACGAGAGCCATTCATTTCAATTGATGCCAAATGTGGATTAGAATATTGATGATGTAAAGAGAGAAGCTTGGTTTTAGATGCATTAAAAGTAACCAGCCACTCCTTTCCCCATTGTACTACGTGCTCAAGATCAGAGGAGAGAGAATTGGAGAGAACTTGGTCGTTTACTGTCTTAGATGTGCTACCATAAATGGTAGTGTCGTCAGCATAAATGTCTACAAATGACTAGCTTTTTTCCAAACAATATCATGATTAACAATAAATAAATAGTAAGATAATAAAAGCAACTAGGCCATGATTGCTACTACGGACAAATACAATTGTGTGTATTCAAAAAGTTGGAGAGAAACGAACTTGACGTTAGAAGAAATCTGGGTGAAGTTTTAAAATCGACCATTTTTAGTCTCATTCAAAAAAAATTTTTTTTTTAATAAAAAAAAAAAAAATAACTTCAAGAAATTTTTTTTAAATTAGAAAAAAAAAAAAAAAAAAAAATCGAACTCAAGAGAAATTGCATGAATGATTGTTCCGTTGTTTTAATTCGATAATAACGTATAATGATGCAAAACGATTGAAAGTTATTAATGGCAAATTGTTGGCCAGTCAGAATTGATTTCTGTAATTATTCTACTTAAAAAAGCAAGACGGTTCAGAGAATTACAAAATAGATTTTTAGAGAGACTAATTATGTTTACAAAGTCTGAGTGAACGGATCAAAAAGTTCAAGGAAATTGATTAAAACAGGTTTCGATCGGTGAATGAAAGATTGTAGCAGATGTGGAAGTTACGCTTACTTTATAAGATGAAATAATGACAAAAATTAAGATTTTTAGCTGCCATATTTGAGTTCCCTTTCACACAGTTGAGACAACATATATATACAGGAAACATAACAAAATCATGTTTCCTCCTATAAAAACTTGATTGAAAATTTTACATACTTTCTATATATATATATATATATATATATCTGGCCAATTACACATCTTCAGCTTATCATAATTGCAATACTCAGAGCCAGTGCCTTGAAATATTTTACTGAGACTGCTCATTTACACCCTGTCTATTACACACACACATATATATATATATATATATATATATATATAAAGCTTAATGTCTGTGTGTATATGTGTCTGGTCACGAATAGGCTCCTATATGGTTGACTATTTTAAAAAACTGATTACATATAATGATAGAAGATGTATCGAGACATAGGAATGAGTATGTTTGATCTGGCAGAACAGTGGTTCATTAAAATTGTGGGGTCTGCGTTCGCGCCTGGTCCACAAAATATGGAAATAAAAAATTAAAAAAAAAAAAAAAAAACGTTTACAAGTGTTTTTGATATAGATGTACATAAGAATACTTTGATAAGTATGTTCTAATTTAAATAGGGATGGTATAATAAAATTGTGGGGTCTGCGTTCGCGCCTGGCCTCCATAGAATGGAAATAGGCACAAACTTTAATAAAGGCTTTTCATATCTATCTGCGTAAGTATACTTTGATAATTATGTTTCAGTTTTAAGAAATATGGTATAAAATTATGGGGTGTACGTTCGCACCTGACCTCCATAGAATGGCAATATGTCACAAAGTTTAACAAGGTTTTTTTAATATAGATCCACAGAATATTGTGATAGGTGTTTCAGTGTGAACAGGTATGGTATAATAAATTATGGGGTTTACCTATTTTATTTTTACTTTCATCATATTTTGCTTTAGTTTTGATACCTCCAAATTCAAAGCTATCTCTTTACAACCCTTCCTTTTCATAACCTATCATACTTTCATAAATCACAGTCCATTTTCTCTAGGCTGTTTTTGAACCCAGTCAACGACGGGTACTTTTGCTAGTATATATATATATTGTTTCATGGTAGACAACTGATGATCCCTGAAAGCAAGTTGATACAACGATTGCAGATGATTAAATGACTTACTGACTAAATCGTTTTCCAATGAATAACTAAAAAAATATAAAAATTATATAAGTTTTTTATATAGTTTTAAAGGTTAAAAACCTTTCAAGACTATCTCTCTCATATATATATATATATATATATATATATATATATATATATATATATATATATATATATATATAAACCCCATAATTTATTATACCATACCTGTTCACACTGAAACACCTATCACAATATTCTGTGGATCTATATTAAAAAAACCTTGTTAAACTTTGTGACATATTTCCATTCTATGGAGGTCAGGTGCGAACGAACACCCCATAATTTTATTATACCATATTTCCTCAAACTGAAACATAATTATCAAAGTATACGTATGCAGATAGATATGAAAAGTCTTTATTAAAATTTGTGCCTATTTCCATTTTATGGGGGCCAGGCGCGAATGCAGACCCCACAATTTTATTATACCATCCCTATTTAAGTTAAAACATATTTATCAAAGTATTATTATGTACATCTATATCAAAAAAACTTGTAAACGTTTTTTTTTTAATTTTTAAATTTTTTATTTCCATACTTTGTGGACCCAGGCACGTACGCAGACCCCACAATTTTAATGAATCATCATTATGCCAGATCAAACATACCCATTCTTCTATCATTATATGTGATCAGTTTTCTATAATAGTAAACCATATAGGAGCCTATTCATGACCAGACCCCCCCCCCCACACACACACACACAGATGTTCAGCTTTATATTATACATGTGTGTTTGTGTGTATTATATTTCTCAGGATCATTTTTGACTGGCAGCATAAAATCTTTCAAGTTACATTAAACCAGGCATGTCAACTATGCAGCCCACAGGCTGCATGTGGCCCTTTACAAGCAGATATGCCATACACAAAAGAATCTAATTTAGCAGCCACAATTGCAGTTTTTCATAATTGAAACCAGAATTGTGAAGTCTGAAGGTATAAAGTCCAACTGCTCTCTTAGGATTCCAAAATATAAAACGTCTTATTTTAAAGTCTTCCAATATTCAGATTGTTTGTTGATTTTTCAGAGATTAAAAAAATTGACTCAGCATTCTTAAAGGTCTGGTTGTCTCCTTCCAAAACCTTTGACTCCAATTCATAATGGATATGTATTGCTTACTTTTTTATTATTCAGACTTAATGGTTCTGGTTGAGAATTTTCCCTATGCTTAAAAAAAAAAAAAAAAAAAAAAAAAAGAAGATAAATATGCAAGATGTAGCTGTACCAAAACAAAAATATCATATTCCAAAAATTATGTAAATTGATCAAGTACTTTTATTTTTAAATAAGAAAATCAAATTTTATGAGTAAAGAAGAGTGGCTGCCTTGTCTGCCATTTTGAAAATTAAAAAAAAAAAAAAAAAAAAAAAAAGGAAGGAAATAACTCAATAATTCATACTAGATTGTTGTAATGACTACGAATTCCCATTAGTCACTTAAAAATTATTTTCTTTATAAAAATCAAACTATTTGATCAATTTACGTAATTTTTTGAATATATTTTTATTTCGTCACGGGTAAATAAATCATATAAACTTTTTTTTGTTTTTAAATATAGATGGAATTCTAGACAAGGACTAATTGAACACTTAAAAGACTTCTGGACTAAGTACGGCTAAAATTTCATTTTTTTCTAACAATCATGAATTACCATTTCAGAAAACTCCATAAATTTAAATGAAAACTTAGTATAATTTTAAGTGTACTATCATTTGTGTGCTCTTGATAAGTGCAGAAATGTATCTGACATTTCATTGGCTCCATCCTTCCTTCTTCTCTGCCATCTCTCTCTCACAGACGTGATGTTGCTAGCTTCAGTCTTTTTTTTGTAAATATTATTATGATGTGTTCTTGAGAAATTGTGCGATTTATTCCCTGCTTCCTTTGTTCATGCTTGTTTGACTCATTAGTCTAGTGGTTGCCTCCAATCAATCGTACCCAAAATCATATCTATATAAATAAAACAGGTGTGTGTGTGTGTGTAAATATTTAAATGAAAAACTCTTAAACTACTGATCATATAATGCTGAAAGTAACAGGAAATAGTAATCATATAACAAAGATAGTTTATAACAAGTAAAATCTTTGTTTGGATGGATGAATAACACGTACAGACATATCAGCAAGTTAAAATGCAAAATGTTCATTTCAACTAACCAACATAATTTCTTTCTGCAGATTTCAATTCATTTCTCCAAGTCGTTTAATATTAACTTTTTCTTACCTATTTGTTGATAGCTACATCGGTAGGAGATGAGGCTCAAGCATTAAATGTTTTGGTTTCAATTTTAGCTGATGGCATTTTTTTAACCTTGGAAAACACTACTATATATTAGGTACAATATTCAATGGAGAATTGACTATTAATAAACACAAAATCTGCATGAATTAAAATATATTTAAGCGTCTTTTATGATAGTGTACAATACAACCAGAATGAACATCATAACTAAGATTTATACAACTGTATTACAGTTTTGTATAATTACTTTTCATTTAATTTGTCAGGTAGGACCTTCTGGAAAAAGGTACCTCAATACGCAACCAATTTTTTAAATTTAAACAATTCAATATAGATAAGGCCCACATTTGCTAGCATGTCAAATAGACATTGTCATGGTAATGAATTCCACTGTAATCTCCTAACGACAAAAAAATTTTATTTTTTTAATCCAGTACATAAAATAGGTTTTCGACAACAATGATATTCATCCGTTGGAACGACAAAGATCATCTGATCCTCCAAGATCGCTGACACATGCTAGAGGTTTGTTTAAAGCAGGGTTTCCCAATGAGGTCCATACCACCCATCAGGGACGAGGGGGGGGTACGAGACTTCAGGTGGGCGGTGGCCAAATTTATCGTATACGGGGTTCCTAAGATTCTTTAGGGGACGGTTAAAGACAGAGCTTCTAGTAACATTACTCAGTGTTTCTCAAGTTGATGCTGATCATCAACAACAATTTGCACATTGATCATCGAGTTCTATGATTATTATTCTGATTTTTATTTTATTGATTATTGCATTAGCAATGGTATGATATATTAATTGACCCACTTGATTTATAGTTGTTATTGTTCCCATTTGATCGACAGTGTAGAATTTTGTATGAGTAGAACGATAAAATTGTTACCCTAGAAAAGGCAACATTATTCCATTTGTTTGATGAAAACCAGTTTTCTTTTTTTGTTGGAGACGACCTTCTAGTTGGTCAGTTGTGTACAAATCCCAAGAGCGATAAGAGCCTTCTATCATGTCTGAAAGTAACACAATGTGAGATGAGAGATGCGCCGTTGTACAAATCATGTTCTCTACTGATCCAAGTTGACAACAGGACAATTGCCAGCATCCTCAAAATGCCAATCCGGATGGTTCAACGCTTAAGGGCGCAGCTCAACAAAATTTCTGGCCACGGTTATGGTCTTTGGTGTGGTTTCAAGTGAGGGCCATATAATGCTACCTCACATCTTCAAAGTCGGTTTGAAAGTCAACACCAAAGTGTACCTGGATGTGCTGAAGAGCGTGGTGATCCCCTTGTGTAATCAGATGGGCGCTAACAGACCCTGCGTGTGGCAGTAGGACTTGGCACCTACCCACAAGTCCAAAGAGACTCAGGCTCGGCTCCAGAAGAAATGTTACGACTTTGTACCCTTCTCTCACTGGGCCTCTCCCTCTGCCCCCCCCCCTCTTCCCCAGACCTGAACCCGCTGGACTATTTCGTTTGATCATACATCGAAAACATCAGCAACATGACCTTCCATAACACCAAAGTCAGCTTGGTCACTACCATCTGTCGAGTTCCCACCAGCACTTGAGGAAAAGGCGTGCTCCCAATTTCAAACCCGTATCGAGGTGGTGATTAAGACTGAAGGCAACTACATTGAATAGATGTCAGTTTTACTACATAAGGGCAACAAATTTATCATTCCACCCTGTACGTAAATATTCACTTATTTATTTTCATTTTAATTATGTACCACCACTAACATTATTATATAATGATACATGTAGAGATGGGGGCAGTAGTAAGTATCTGAGTGCTCCAGGGGTTGTTTGCCGAAAAAGGTTGAAAAATCCTGGTTTAAAGTGAACCTGATTTGCATTGAACCAGCCTCACTCATTCCAACCAGCCTGACAAGGTCAAGATAGCTGGTGGCCAGATGGAATAGGGGAGCTGTCACAAGTGTCGATATCATCCTACATACAGCACCTGATATTCCCAAGTGGTCACTCATTTGGTAGCGGCCAGGCTCAACGCTGCTTAACTTCTGTGACCTAATAAGAACCAATATGCCAACATGATTATGCTGTATGCTGCCAACAAGTAGAACTTAATTGAAAAGCTATTATAACACAATGACTGATGAAGTAAAACTAATTCAGATGTTTTAAATTATAATCTATAAAAAGGCAAAATACTTGTATACAATCACACCATCATGAAGAAAGTGCTTTATTATTTCTTTTATGTACGTACTTCAAGCAGTCATAAACTCTGCAAATATTGCTGGATTTCAGTAACAAGTAATTTGTGTTTTTTTAATTAAAAATTTTACTTTTCGAGCAATAAAAACAAAACACCACAATGAAAAGCCAGAATCCTAAACCTTTGGAGTCATTTTGAAAGTTCAAAAATTATTTTAAATTAAAAAAATTATTGAATCATTTTAATAAACTAATAAACTGTACCAATGAGTGTACACTCTCCGTGAAAAGTGACACACAAACACACACACACACATATATATACTAGCATGGATACCCAGCATTGCCAGGGTCGACATGATGTTCGGCTTGCACGCACCTGCTACACTAAGGATATTGAGCAGTTTTTCATATGTCATTGTCAACTCCATCGTTACCCCAACAAAAATTTCAAAAATAAAAGAACAGATGAAAACACGAAAAGAAGTATGTGACAAACTCTCCACCAGATATTTTGTCAGAAGGGATATGAAGAGAAGCTATTCTCCAGATATTGAGCACCTTTTTATGACTATATTCCAGTTTTAGCAATTTCTTTTATGCTACCCCAGTCTAGAAAGATTTGTTTTACGGTCTGTTGCAACGAAAACAAACTAAATAATTCAGTTTCAAAAATACCAAAGTAAAATTTGTGTTAACCGACATACACGCTTTTATGTTCTAAAAATGATGAATTATGACTTATTGTATTATTAAAAAGAAAAAAAAAAAAAATGGTAAAAAAATGTAAATGAAAGTTTTTTTTTTTGTTTTAAATAAAGAATCGTAGTTGAATTGGATTGTTTGTTTATTTTAAAGGGGAAATAACTCAAATCAGTTTATAAAAAAAATCGATGTCGGTAAAAATGAATTAAATATGTTATCAATATAAATCAAATTTAAATAACAAACTTAAATAGAACACTTAAAACAATTCTCTAACTATAAACAATAACTAACATACCGCTATTTCATAAAATCGATTTTCCTTAATATGATATGCAAATGAGGTCACCTCTTAATCGTAAATTTTGCAAGAATTATCTTTATATATATAAAAGCGAAAATGTGTGTATGTATGTATTTATGTGTGGTTGTGTGTCTGCTAAAAACTTTCGACAGACACGACGAAAATTCACAAACTCAGTATCACATTGAAGCTCCATCCTTTGCTAGAAAAATATAAAAAAATTGGCCAAAAACGTTCATTTTTTTCACCTCGAAATCGACAATTTTCAATCGGAGGGGGGGGGGTCAACAAAATGGTCCTCTCATGACGATGACCGGTTCTACGCATACGTCAGATGACGTCATGACCTAATTTACTTTAAATACTTGAAGAACTACCTAAATTTCATGTACGTCGCGTTAGCTCAGTTAGTTAGCGCGTTGGTTCGTTATCTAAACATTTTAGGTTCGAATCGTGGTATGAGATGTCTTCTTTTTTTGTTTTTTTTTACGATTTTTTAGATTTAAATATTGAACCAGCGTTATTTAAGCCATTTTTCACGTAGCGTCCACTTTTTCTGTTTTTTTTTTCTTCACTTATCCACCCCCAACCACACACCCAAAAACACCCGGGTACCCACCGATTTTTTAAATTTTAATATCGAAACAGGCTTATTTAAGCCATTTTTCACGTGTTCGTTTTTCTGTTTTGTTTTTTCGATTTTTACATTTAACATCGTTTGTTTGCCTTACGTTAGTATTTTTTGTGTTTTTTTTTCGATGTTTTGGTTCTTACTTAAATAAATTCAAACATCTTTCAGTAACTCATTCTGGCAGGCCTATTTTATTTTCAAACTTCGCCTCAGAGCTTCAGGTTCGATCCTACCAACTTTTACCCCCCCCCCCCCGGTTTCTTTTTTATTTAACAGCACATATACCTGCAAACACCCGGGCAACGTCAGGTACCCCCACTAGTCTACATATATAAAAGCGAAAATGTGTGTTTGTATGTATGTTTGTGTGTTTGTATTTTTCGATATTTGTCAGGCGAAGGTTGGAAGTTTAAAATGACACCGATCTGGCGAAAATCCGTGACCCGTGTCGAAAGTTTTTGCGAAACACACAAACATACATACATACACACATTTTCGCTTTTATATATATATAGACTAGCGGGAGTACCCGGCGTTGCTCGGGTGTTTGGAAATGTGTGTGCTGTTAAATAAAAAAGAAACCGGGGAGGGGGGGGGGGAGTTGGTAGGATCGAACCCGAAGCCCTGAGGCGAAGTTTGAAAATAAAATCGGCCAGCCAGAATGAGTTACTGAAAGATGTTTAAATTGACAGGTGCGCGCACGGAAGTCGTCGAGCATTACGACGATGACGTCAATGACCAGGTTTGTTTGTTATAAGCGAAGTAAAAAAGAAAACGTTAAAACTTAAGCGCGGGGAGGGGGGGTATCAAAACATCAAGAAAAAAAACAACAAAAACTAACGTAAGGCAAACGAACGATGAAAATAGAAAAACGAACACGTGAAAAATGGCTTAAATAAGCCTGTTTCGATATTAAAATTTTTAAAATCGGTGGGTACCCGGGTGTTTTTGGGTGTGTGGTCGGGGGTGGATAAGCGAAGTAAAAAAAAAAAAAGAAAAAGAAAAGAAAAGCGAACGTTACGTGAAAAATGGCTTAAATAACACTGGTTCAATATTTAAATTTTAAAAAAATCGAAAAAGGCATCTCACACCACGATTCGAACCCAAAACGTTTAGATAACGAACCAACGCGCTAATCAACTGACCTAACGCGACATACATGAAATTTGTTCAGTTTTTCAACTATTTAAAGTAAATCAAGTCATGACATCATCTGCCGCATGTGTAGAACCGCTCGTCGTCACGAGAAGACCGTTTTTGTTGACGGAGATCGCCTGTCTATTTAATTTACTCGACTTTGAAAAGATAAATATTCAACATTTTTCGCTCGCCGCATGTGGATTAGGCTTTTTCGTATAATAAAAGCGACACTAATTTTGGCGGTATTTTTACGGTCGCAATCGCCAGAAATATCCGAAAGCAATCAGCTTTGATCAATGTGGAACGCTGGGGTTTTTCATTAGTTAGTTTAGTGTCCACAGAGTGAATAAGGTATTGTAGTAAATGTTGCCAGTCAAGAGTAAAGTCGCCAAAGACTCCATTTTCACTTTAGTAACAAAGACCCTGCAACAGTCCCCCTCCCAGTTCTTATAGGGCCTTGTGCCTAAATTTGTTTTGAAAATTGGAATTTTGCTTTTGATTTATTTTGATTTTACATTAAATTATTTTGATTGTAACTTTCATTTTCACAAAATAAATTATATAAATTTGATCAATGTGGAAATATTTTCCTTATATCAGACAATTGCTATTCAATTTGGACAATCCCCGTTTTATGGAGAGCTGGTCCCCCCCCCAACATCTTGGGAAAATAAAAATAAAAAAAGCGTTCCCGCAGTAAATAAAATACTACCCCGCCGTCAAAGTTGACCTCATAAGTCATTAAAACGTGCACCTGCCAATTCTAAATAATTAAATAAATTCAAACATGTTTCCATTAGGATTTATTCCGCAGTGGCCCAGTGGTTAACGTCGCACGTTTTTTTTCACACTTTAATTTCCAACTTTGCCTCAAGGGTTCGGGCTTGATCCTCATACTTACCTACCAAAACTTTTTTTATTTATTTTACCCCCCCCCCCTTCCCGGAGTTTTGATTTACCCAAGACCACACACACCTCCAAACACCCGGGCAACGCCGGGTACCCACCCCCGCTAGTACTATATATAGGAATGAATGAAATAATAAAGTAATTGGCCTTTTGTATATATTCATCAAATTGTGAACAAACAAACAGACAGACAGGAATACGAATTATATATATATATATATATATATATATATATATATATATGCACACTTAGAACTGCACACCTGTGGAACTGTTACGTCTGCTTGCTTCCCACCTGACTACAACTTGGATGTCTTCAAGTCCAACGTTAACAAATTCCTAATGAACCGCCTCCTTAAGTAAACACTTCATCAAATCTCCATACTAACGTACTGTACTTGCAATAACCCTTATCCCTGAGTGGCTTCCAGGCTTTGATAAGTGGTGACCACCGTGTAAAAAACACACACACACAAAGTAGGTGGACAATGTTGTAAACCTTCCTACCTGTGGAAATGGCACTCTTGTCATGATAGAAGCCAACTAAGGTCAGTCATCCGGCCTCAATAAAAATGGTCCAAGCTACCTATCTCAACGATATTCAGCAACTAAAACAAATATAATTTAATTTGATCTGTTTTTCTTTGAGGAGTATAAGGATTTGCATCCAAATCTTTGGAATCTTTTATGATGATGTCTCTTCCACAAGTAAATCCAATAAATTGTATATCAATAGAGTGTCACTTCGCCAGCATTATATATGCACTAATATTCATATATCTAAATCAGTAAAATTAAAGACAATAAAAAAAAAAACGAGGCATTTCTTTTTAGAATAAAAAGAAAATGGCCGAAATGAGACTGCCATCTGGGGAATCTTGATAATCGCTCAAAATTCGAAAATTAAACCCAATAAATATTAGTGACATTTATTGGGTGGGTTTCTACGAGTATTTTGTCCAATTTTCAGGATTCCCCAGATGCCAGTCTAAGGTCAGACATTTTTTTTCTTGTTCTAACTCAAGACTCCACACTACTCAAACTAAATATTTTAAAATAAGTTAAAACACAAAAGATTTATCCAGATAAGTAAAAGAGTAACTTATCTTGCCTTTGGTAACATTTCCTTGTTATATATTTGTTTTTTTTTGTTTATTTTTTGTTTTGTTGTCTATACTGTAAAATACCCCCAAAACGTCTCAAACTGGAAAGTTTAAAAGAAAAAGTATTAATTGGTACAGAAAGAAAAAAAGGAAAGAAAGCAAATGTGTCATTCTGAAAATACAGTGATGGATTTCTTTCGAAATTAATTTAAACAGGGAGGTGTCTAAATTACTATTTGCGATTTCAATTCCCATAAACACTTGAAACAGTTTTTTTTTACTCCTTTGTGTAAAATTATATATATATATATATATATATATATATAGTATATTTATTTATCTAAACATTGGCTACATATGTGCATACATGTTTCTGTTGAGATTTCTTTATAACTCCAGTATAAATACTGGAGTTTCAATGGATTTACATCCAGGAAACTACAGCGATACAATAATTATATATATACAAATTGGTCACATATATATCCACATTGGTTTTTATTACAGAGTGGAGAATAATTTTAAAAATAATTTTGAGTACATTATAGGCATTTTAAAAAAGTTACGGAAAAAAAGTATTTTCAATTTGTAAACATCCAGGTTGGTTTTAACCTTTTATTCTTTTTATTATTCAATTTTGGTATTTAGGGAACTGAGAGCGTTTTGGATTCCAAAGTCAGCAACATCAGGCAACATCTCACACTCGCTCTTCATGCAGTCTAGTCTAAAGAGTCAATATCAGTCAAATTGCATCAAGTCATAAAATTTCTTATGCACTCAAGCTACATCTTCTGTAGTTGGCAATGCTCCTTAGTATCTGGAATTTCAAGATCACCGTAAATGACCATATCATCTTAGATGCATCGCACATAAAGCATCCGTAATCACATTGATGCAAAGTTTTATGATGAAGTACAATCGATGTTTTTTGTCAGTTTGCAGCTGCACCTTCACATAATCATGACACGGTCATGATGCTAAAACCATTGCAAATTAGAAGAGTTCACGTCTAACTGGCATGCAAGATAGAAAACTAAACACAGGTTGAAAAGACTTGCTTATTGAAAGTAATGTGTCTAGATGTAAAGATCGACAGCTGCTTCCTGAACATTTGTCATGCAACATCCCAGCACACAAGGATAACATATTTGCAACAATCACCAGCATTCAACATTTTTTTATGAAAATCATTCCAGACAAGCCATGAAGTCACTTGATATAAGGAGCTTACAAGAACAAAAGATTATTATCACAAAGACAGGAGATGACTATTAGTCTGAATCTTGAAAAAAGATCAAGGTTATAGGAAGAATGAAAATGGTCAACAGAAAGATAGTTCCACAAGCCTGCAGATTTTGGAAAGCTAGTGAAATAGGAAGCTGTATTGCAATGAAGTATCAAAACAGCAGATTGATGGAGACTACTAGACCAACGCGTCAAGTGAGCTGGAACAAAGGATGCAAGGTATGGATCTGACAATTCTGAAGAACAGAAGTCATTATAGTATTTGTAGAAAAGACCGAGACTAGCAACATAACATCTGTGAGAGAGCGGTTGCAACAAAGAAGAAAGGATGGGGGCAATTAAATTACAGATACGTTTTTGCACTATATCAAGAATTCTCAAATGGGACAGATTCACCAGCCCAAATATTATGGCATACATGGTCTAATAGTAGAGATTGAGAATAGCCTCAGGCATAAGAAAGTGTTCAGAGTGATGGAGAGAACCGAGTTTACAAGAAGTAGAAAAAGCAATGAATTTCATGTATGAACTCTGAGAACATGATTCCAAAATAGCAGAAGGCAGCATCAATGTCAAGCAGGGCACTATCTACATTCTCATGAAACTATGTTTGATCATTGGTAAACCAGACAACAGACAGGCATCTACAACAAACAAAATAAATATTATTTTCTAAGTAGAATTTTTTTAGCATAACTTTACCTCTTCTTGTCTCTCTCACAATATTTCATTTAACACTTTTCTCCTATTAGATAAGGTGACAGATTCTCTATAACTGTCCTGCAAGATGTGTGGTTTTAGTTTTTACTGTTAAAAGAACTGCCCGCCTGTGGAATTGTCTTCCGTTTTCCTGCTTTCCAGCTGACTACAATATGGTTGTCTTCAAGTCTAACGTTAATAAGTTCTTGATGAGCCGTTCCATATAAGTTAACAAATTTACCGAATTTTCATTACTAATGATTACTATATTGTCCAATTTCTACTGTACACTCTTTAACCCTTATCCTTGAGTGGCCTCTTGGCCTTGATAATGTGGCGATGCCTGTGTAAAAAAAAAAAAAAAAAAAAAAAAATCATCACACCTCAGTATTGTATGTATATATTGCAGTTCAAACTCACAACTCCAAATATCACCTTCCTTTTATGAAAACATTTTTTATCCAAGCCAGCATCCTCTTATTTGGATATAAGATTTCACAACTTTGCAGGACCCACCAGAATATAATCAGACATGGCTGCCATTTTGCTTTCTTTTTTTTTTTGTCCATAAGTGAACCTTACACACTGGCTACATAAACTCATACAGAAATTTAAGGCAGGTTCCTTGTGCACTCTTAATACTTGCTACGAATGGTAACAAGGCTTTTTATCACAAGACATAGGCACTGTGTTCAGTTTATGAATATTTTTATGAGTTGTCCATTTAACTTGTGCTGAAAATAATATTTCAAATTTCAGCACAAGAGATCGATAAACATTTTATTTGAATCTTAAAATAGATTGATGGACAAGCTCAATTATAGAGTTTATTGGGCACATTTCAAATAAAATGCGCCAGTTTTATCGGCATGTTCAGCAATGAAAATACTATTTTAAACTTAAACTGGACAGACAAAACAAATTATAAAACTTCTCTTGCACACAATTATTTTAAATTAATGGATTAATTAGGGTTTAAAGATTCGCCCCCCCCCTCCCCGTAGATTAGCGAAACAAGAGGAACGATTTTTGGTCGACACTGGTTGACCTTGTCCTTTGCACACGAATATGAAATTCCTTAAACAGACAATAAAACAAGGAGTTGTTCAGGGCTTTTTTTTTTTTTTTTTTTTTTTTACCAGTAAGATTTTTTTTTTTTTTTTTTTTTTAAATGTAGGATACATTTGTTATTTGTTTGTTTTTTTATTTACAAAGCTTTTAAATGAAACCATTCAAACAACGCTTTTAAATAAAACCATTCAAACAAAACTTAAGGAGAGATAATTATTTTACAGCTTAATAATTAAATTTAATATTTTTCGTAGGCATCTTAATTTTGAAATAAGAAAAAAAAGGCAGTTGTTTTGTCAAGATCGATTGTTAATTTAGGCAAAGTTTTATTTCAAGAAAAGACGTTGGGGAATAAATATCCATTTTTTTAATGTAGAGTATAAAACTTTTGGAGGGGAACAGGTTCTTCTCTACATTCAAAACCGACGTTAAAATTGAGAATTCAGGATGCTGCTCTTTCCTGTCCTTAGTCAGCAAAGAAGAAATCTTTCTAAACCGGGGCAACTGAATTAATATTTTTTATTTACTATTAAGCAACTACTTATTGTAATCAAATATGCAATAGCATAGAAGAAAAATAATTTTGTAAATAAAAAAAATAAAAAATGAAATTAAACCCATGTTTCATTGTCAACAAGTCCGACATTTTAATCATCTCTTCTAAACCTCTAAATCTCACCTGTCTGTTTAAATGTATGCATGTATGCATGTTTGTATGTCTGCCTAAAACTTTTGACAGAGGCGATGGATTTTAACTTTCTTTTTTGCCTTCGCGTCACAGGTTGCCTACCTACTACCACTTTTTTTTTTTTTTTTTTGCTCACACACCTCCAAAAACCTGGGCAATGCCGGGCACTCAAGCTAGTCTATTATAGAAAAGGAACTTTGTGTGGTGTATTTGTGTGTGTGTTCGTTCCCTATGTACTTGATAACGGCTGGGTCGATATTTATGAAATTTCACACAAAGGTACTTTATGTGCCTGACAGTGTTCTTAGATAGGTTTTGTATTGGAATGTCTTTGATAAGTATCGCTGATCGAAATAATCCAATGAAAGAGGGAACAGGCGATTTTGACCAAAATTAACACCTTACACAGTCTAACATTACAAGTGCAGTTGAGAAGTTTTATTACCACACAAGCCGAAAGGCTGGACTTATAAAATCAACAGTAGGTTATCTGATATGACAGGTGCGTGTACGAAATGAATGTTTCTATTTAAAGCACAATTGAAGCATGATACTCGATTTTTTCGACTTTAATTCACGCCATTATATATAAAAAAATAATTTTATAAAATCAACAGTAGGTTCTCTACAGTGCAATGTGGACTACAATGTATTGTGGACTAAGTCACTGCGGGGAGGTATGTGAAGCTTTCTCCCAGTGCACCATAAGTGGGTCCTTGACTAGAGCAAGTAATTGAGTTGATTGACAAAAAATGGGCGATTTAACCGATTTCGATGATAATAAAAATAAGAAAGTGTGAAACATTCGTTGATCATAATTCAATCTCGGGCAACGTTGGGTCTCCGTGCTAGGTTAATAAATCAACAAAAATCAGAATGAATTTCTGTGATTCTTTGAAATTTAAAGGAGTTTGGTAGTCTTTAAACTGTCAAATACAAAATAATTATTTAATTCTTAACATATCCTTAGGCCTTAAAGTTTTAGGATTTACAGCCAACAATTGTATAAACAGACATTAAAACAATAATAAGATAACAAAATTAGTTTTATAACACGTTCAGCCAATAATTTAACAACTAAATGATACAGTAATAATTAAGTTAAATCATGTTCAAAATCGCATTTAAAAAAATAAAATTGATAAAACTAAAAGTAAAAAAAAAAAGAAAAGACTCCTGGTTTACATACAGGTGGATAGAGTTGGGGAGGGGTGAACTAAAGTAAAAAAAAAAAAAAAAAAAAAAATTTAAAAATATCAATTTCATAAGAGAAAATGCGTTCAATGTCAGAAGATGACGCCACCGCTAATAGGAACGATTGTTTTCCTACTGAAAGCATATCATCACTGGCCAATACAGACGCATGTAGCTTCCATTATTGGCAAATCGATTGGGAAATTGATGCAGTGTTGCTTACATTGTTTGCAAATTGAAATTGTCTGGGAGGAAGAAGACTTTACTCGCAACAAGACCAAAAGGAATATTTCATAACTAGACTGTCAAAAACGGGTAAAATTACAGCCCGTTGACTTAGATTGAGTGTTTTTATGCTAAATTGATTGTTGAGCATAATTAAATTTGTGTTCATTTTTGCATTAAATACAGATTCATAATAGTGCGGACACCATAATACCGAGATCGCTGCTGCGACGCTGCACTTTATCATAACAAAGGTCTATACAAAATTTCACCCAGATCGGCACGGTAGTTTCATAGAAAAGTTCTAGAGTAAATGTGGTATAGTGGTAACTAATTCCTAACCATGCATCGAACAGATACCATAATACATAGTTTGCTGCACCTTATCATAAATGTTCATACAAAATTTCAGCCAGACCAGCCCTGGAGTTTCAGAGAAAAAAATGGAGCAGACAAAGAGCAATATATTAGGTTGGTGCAAAAATAATGTTTTTTGACTTTCAACTTGGTCAAAAAACGACATTTTTGCACCAACCTAATAATATAGATTATAATATACGAGCTGGAGTATACGTCTTTAGAAGGGTTCATAAATAAGGAGACACTTGAAGCCTTTGATAAGTATAAGAGCTCAGACCTGAATAATACTTACAAATCAAGCAAAAACATATTGACATGATAAAATGTGGATAATTACATAACTGAAGTCATGGGCCATTCCTATCAAATATTAGCTTTTTTTTTTTTTTACTTGGGTGTCACCACTTATCAAGGCCCAAAGGCCACTCGAGGATAAGGATTAATGAATACAAGATAGGAGTGTAGTAATCGTTAATGGTGTAAATTGGGTAAAATTTGATTATTTATAGGGACAACGGCTTAAGAACTTGCTTACATTGGATTTGAAGGCTACCATGTTGTATTCAACCGGGAAGCAGGCTAGCGGAATAGTGTTCCAAAGGCAAGCAGTTCTGGGAAAAAAGCTTTGTTCATGGAATCTGCGTTTTAGATTTAGGCACAGAAAAAGTAGAGGAAATCATATATAGTGGTTGTAGCTAGTTGAGTGTTTTTCTTTTGTGAAAGTTTGGCAAAGGAGGGGAATCATAGATTGGAGCTCACTCGAGAAGTTGCCATAAAAATAGCATTAGAGCAGATACAAGCTACGTCTCTTCTGTGAGAAAGAGATTGTAGGGAAAAGAAAGGGCATCATCTACTACTTTGAAGCCGGTTTTCAACTATCAAGGCAGAATAGGGTGCGTGTGTGAGATTTACACAACGTTTCAGTCGATGTAACCTCTTACCTTCTTCAGGTGTATCTTGTCGTACTCTGGAATGTTTCAAGATACACCTGAAGAAGGTCGGAGATTACATCAACCGAAATGTTGTGAAAATCACACTCAAGATGAGAACAGTAGTCAGATGAATCCAAATAATACGAATAACCAATCCTCATCTCAAAAGTTCAGAAATGTCAGCACTCCATACATAGTCTGATAGTAGATTGGTAGAGGTAAAGAATAGCCTAAGGTGGGAGAAAATGTTAAGCGCGATAGAGAGAACCGATTTTATGAGAAGAGGCACAAAGAGCAATGGATGGACTTCAAAAAAAAAATTGAGGAGAAAGAAAGACCAAGAAGTTTTAGAGTCGATTTCTCATCGCGAGCAGAACCATCCATGAGAATCTCAAGAAAAAAAGGCACATGCCTATGATTAAAAGATACAAGCTGAGTCTTAACAGGATTAAACGAAACAAGCCATTTCGTACCTCAATCTACAACTGAACCCAAGTCAACTTCTAAATTAGCTGCATATTTTAAGTGATCCGAGGGAGATGGGAGAGAAGCAGTACTAGAATAGAGAGTGTATCATCAGCATAGATATTAATTTTCTGAATAATATTCTTTGGAAAATTATTAATAGAGAGAAGAAACAAAGTTGGGCCTAGAATAGAGCTCTGAGGAACACCAGCACTGATACGAAAAGAGAATGAAGAGACATGATTCAGAGTTACTCGCAAGCTTTGATCAGAAAGAAAAGACCTAACAATGTCAAGAATTTTACCACCAATACCATAACCTTGAAATTTATTTAAACAGATCTGTTCAGTTACAACAGTTAATAGATCAGTTGTTGAATAAAAACCACAAAAGCCATTTCAGTAAAGAGGCCTAGACTTTCCAGAAAATGAACAAGCCTACTGTTGACCAACCTCTAAAAAACTTTACTAATAATAGAGAGAAGACTAACGGGACGATATTTAATTGGATTAGATTGATCACCAGCATTTTTAAAGATAGGGACAACAGAGGACTTCTGTTGCCAACGTATTTCTGTAATAGTTATTCAACCATCCAAACAAAGATTTTACTTACTATAAACCATCCTTGGTTTATGATTACCATTCCTGTTAATTTCAGTGTTATGTGACCAGTAGTTTAAGAATTCATTGGTTAAAGATTTTCACACAGACACATATGCATACATACATCTGTTTTATTATTTATAGAAAAAAGATTAAGTTTTGTTATTATTGTTCTAAAACCTTAATTATTTATTTATTTTTTTTTACAGGGGAAGGGGCACCGCTTAATAAGGCCCAAATGTCATTTGAGGATAAAGGCTAATGAGTGTCAGATGATGATTGGAAATGGTGGAACTTGGGTAGTGTTTGTTTATTCAACAAGAGGGCTCAGGAGGAACTTGCTTACATTAGACTAGAAAAACAGCCATGTTATAGTCAGTTGAGAAGCAAACCTGTGCTATACTGCTTTATAGATGAAACAAACTTTGTTCATGGGATTTTCGTTTAATTTTAGCCACAGATAAATGAGGGAAATTGTTGGCAGTTGTAGTTAGACTGCTGTGAATGTTGGAAGGGAGAGTGAGACCATAGACAGAAGCTCAGTTAAACATTTGCCATGAAAATAATGAGAGAGGAGAGATAAAGCTGCTATGCTATGGTCTCTTCTGTGACAAAGACGAAATAAGATGGCCTAAGTATCCCTCTACAAAAGCACAAGCCTTGTACAGAAATGTGTTTAAACAGGGTATAATATGACATTGGTTGAGACTATGATGTTGACGATAATCATCATGTTAACAGCATTTTCATTATGGTCATGTACCAAAGGTTTTTTTTTTTCACCACTTATCTAGGCCAAAAGCCACTAGAAGATACAAGTGAACAATATTGTATTTCTTTATGCTTTTATAAAACCAGTCCTACAGAAAAAAGCAGATATCCTAACTGTAATATATGAACGTAGATACCATAAAGCTGGTGAGGGTAGAGCGGTAGCCCTAGATATATCTAAGGCTTTTGATAGAGTTTGGCATGATGGCCTTCTCGGGAAAATCAGATCTTACGGTATCATTAGACGAATCCTTAACATAGTTAAATCATTCTCGTTGTCCTTGACAGTCATACATCTAAACAATATGATATAAATGCAGGTGTACCTCAGGGGTCTATTCTTGAACCTTTATTATTCCTAATATTCATAAATGACCTCCCTGATAAAATTGTTTCTGAGATGGGTATATTTGCTGATGACACCATGCTCTATAATAGGCATGAGAGGAAAACAAATCTAAGGAAATGGCAAAAGCACTAAACGAAGGCCTCCAATCTGTAGTGGAATAGGAACAAAAATGGATGGTCACATTCAATGCTGCCAAGACTAAACTGGTTTCCTTCAATAATTATAAGAAACCTTCCCTACCACCAATAGCAATGGCCAAAGACTCATTATGTGAAATTACTTCTTTTAAACTCCTCGGCGTAACGTTCACAAGAAACAAGAGTTGGAACAATTACATTGAGAGCATTGCCAGGACTGCTGTGAAAAAGGTAGGCTCTCTCTACCGAGCTAGAAAGCTATTTACGCCTGAAAGTATTCTGTATCTCTATAAGGCCACCATTCGCCTATATATGGAGTATTGTATCATTTGGGCTGGTGCACCTGCTACTAGTCTCGCTCCTGGAAAGGGTTCAAAAGAGAGTCACTAACCTGATAGGTCCTAAAATGTCATCAAAGCTTTAACCTCCGTCTCACTGACGTAATGTTGCATCCCTCTGCCTCCCCTACACAGTAGCCTTCTACTCTAATAGTTTCTTCCCCAGAACTGCTAAACTTTGGAATTCCCTTCTGGGTTTCTGCTTTCCCAACTGTCCTGAAATGCAGAAGTTCAAGTGTAATGAGAATGGACATCTCGCTGCTCAACTCTCTATATAGTATCTCTGCAACTTATGTCCCTGATAGTAGCCCTCTACATCAAAGTGGCAATGTGCCTTGTTTGGGGTGAAAATGTAATTAAAAAAAAAAGACTATCTGTCGATATCATGAGCTTACTATAGTTTTAAATTGTCATTTACAAAATAAATCAAAGTTGAAAATTTTGGTAAACAAAATGCTTGCGCTATTATCAAATTGTGTGTTCATGTTTTTTATGTGGTCTAAATTGATTTTTTTTAAATGGATTTACCAGTAGAAGAAAAATCTAGCTTTATTACTCATGTGCTATGAATCATAATTAGGGCTGTGACAGCAGAATATTCTTTTCATTCTTTTGACTCAAGTATATATCCGACACAGTAAGACACAGTGAATCAACCAAGAACCACATCAGTCTATAAAAACATATAGATAGTAACGGATATATACTCATGAGTCAAAACAATGAAAAGAATATGCTGTTGTGACAGCCCTAATCATAAGATTCAATGTGTTAACTGCTTAACCGAATCTTATATGAAGTCACATATGCAGTATAGTGTCTTCTTTTTTTTTTGAGAGGTAATAGGAGTTTGCCTAATATTTAAACTGGTTTGATCTAATATTTTTGTTTCCTATTCATTTGCCTTCCCACAAGAGCAGAGACAAATACAAGGTCGTTTTTTTAATGTGGGGAAAATCCAGCATCCAAATAAAAGGCACTCTGGATTAGAATAAAATAAAAAATTGCCTCAGTCTAGAAGAACTTCTCTTTTTACAACGAAGAACAGAATAGATTAAGTGTAGCATCCAAACACTTTGTTCGTTGTTTCATTATTGTTTCAATTTTCATTTATCACAATTTGGTGTCTAGACACACACAAGATTGGAAAAATTTGGCATTTAGACCAATAGCACACAAGATTGGAAAAATTTGGCATCTAGACCAATAGCACATGAGATTGGAATTTTCTGGTGACCATGGCAACAGATTTGATGTATGTGCTCTATTTCACATCAAGCTTGTTTGTCTAAGCATGGTGCTTCCCTAAGATGAGAGCCATTCATTTCAATTAGGGCCAGATGGGAGTAGAGTACTGTTTGTATGCACAATAAAAATTTGATGTATGATGTATAAATTAATTTATAGATGATTTCTGTCATTTTTCAAAGAAATGTAATAATTATTAAGTCTTTAACACAGTAAATGTATAGTAGTGGTCTTGTAATAGGTTAATGAAATGTTAAGTTTATTTTATGCATGGACGTCTATACTTCCAAAACAAAGTGATGCTATAGAAATAATGATACTTGTTTAGAATGTTCTACCGGCCATGTGAGGAAAGTGAGAGGACTTAATGGGTAGAGGGTAAAAGTGTTTGCTACCGTCTTTGTGGAATTACATATACGAGAGAAGCAGTTTATTTGTAATGTGTATACAGAGAAGAAGTGTAATAATAGTTTCAGGAAACATTTTTTTAGAAAATGCTGTATGTACTGATTGCAAAAGATTTGTGTAGGAAGTGGTTATTTTTCTATTGAAACGGTAGACACGGGGAAGGAGAAATCAAAATTACTTTATCATATAAATTGAATATATAAGTTTTTAACTCTGACATTAACTTATTGACATTGGTTGATAATCAAGTTTTTATAAATGACTAGTACCTGGCGTTGCCCGGGTGTTTGTAGGTGTGTGTGTTTTTAGGTAAATCGTTGGCCGGGTATTTGTTTCAAAAAACGAAGCCTTGACGCACAGTTGGAAAATAATAAAGTGTGAAAAAAAAAAAAATGTGCGACTTGGCAGGTGCCTGTTTTTGACGAGTTAATGACGTCAACTTTGAGTGCGGGACAGTGTTTTATTTACCACAAGTCTGTTTGCTTCTTTTTTTTTATACGAAAAAGCTTAATGCACATGCGGCGATCAAAAATTGTTGAATATTTATCATTTCAAAGTCAGGCAAATTAAATAAACAGGCGACACCGGTTGTTAACTCGTAGATATTATCATTTAGGCGCGATATAAAAAGTTTTAAGAAGTTGTGAGGAGACCGATCGCTTCTTGGAAAAAAGCCTTTCTTGGACATACACGAAAACGCACACAAACATTTTTGCTTTTATATATATAGATATATAGATATCAACCCATGTACCACCCACTCATTCAGAACAAAGTGAATTGGGAATACAAAAGAAACAATCAGTGTCTCATCCTTGAAAAAATTAGAATATTTTAAAAAATATACCTTTTAAATTCAGGAGAGAAATCTGCAAGATTGACAGCACCCAATCCACCTCTATCAGTTGAGATTATGCACAATGGTCAGGATACTAGGGAACTGGCTACACTGAGCATGGTGTATATCAGGTATGTCAAACATGCGACCTATTGCAAGTTTATTTGTGGTCCACAGATAGTAATCTATATATATATAAAAGTGAAAGTGTCTGTGTCTGTGTACATTTCCCTATGCAATAACTATCAATTTTTAGTCTACAGACTCGAAATTTGATATACAGAGTACTGAGATTTTTGGCCAGAATTTGGCGATTAAGGGGTCAAAGTTCAACGATTTGACCTTTGAGAACTCTACCAAACTCCGACAATTTTGGGTCTATGCACTTGAAATTTTAGATATAGGTTCCTTGGACATGGATCTAACTTAATAACTTGATTTGAGCCCAAAACAATAAATTTTAAGGGGTCATAATAGGGGTCAAAATTTAAAAAAAAAAATTGACCTATGCAGTCTCTTTCAAATTACTCAGACAATTTCTGGTCTAAATATTTGAAATTTTACATAAAGGGTATTCAGAGATAGGGCAAGCTTTTTCATCAGTTTGGGTCGAAAATTTTTAGTTACCAATATATAAATGTATGTATGTATGTCTGTTTGCATGTCTGCCTTAAACTTTCAATAGAGGCGACGGATTTTACCAAGATCAGTATCATTTTAAAGTTCGGCCTTTCATACGACAAATATCGAAAAATCGGCTAAAAACATTAATATCTTCCCCTTCAACTAGGCATTTTTCTACAAGGGAGGGGGGGGGTCACTTTTTCCACCGATATTTTTGAAAGTTATTCTCTCCTTCAGATTGTCTAGCCTTAATTTTAAACAAATGTCGCTTCCGGTTTGGCGGTGTTCGTAACAGCATAAACATTAGGTTTTACCGCGTTCTTTTCCTCCTTTGCGGTACGGGTTCGAGCCTGCCTTCCTACTACCACTTTTTTTTTTTTTTTTGCTCAACATACACATCCAAACACCCGGGCAACGCCGGGCTGAAATGCTAGTTTTTCATAAAGTGTAGGGAGAAAAATATCAAAATACGAAGTGTCTAAAAAGTTGTGAGAATTTCTCATTTATCTTTGCTTTTAGCAAGTCTTTTTTTTTAAAATTAAATTCACCAATCAAAACTTTACAATGTCACAGACGTAACATTTTAGGAGTTACCACTATCGCTACTATTATATAAAAGGAACTTTGTCTGTGTGCGTGACTTCGTTCTTTATGGACTTAAAAAATGGCTGGGCTGATTTTTTAAAAAATTTTACACAAAGATACTTTATGTGTCTGGCAGTGTTCTTAGGTTTTGTATCGATAATCAAAATAATCCAATAAAAGGATTTCGACCAAAGTTAATACCTTATACAGCCTAATATCACAAGTGCATCTAAGAATTTTTATTATCACACAAGCTGAAAGGCGCAAAATCAACAATAGGTTCTTTGATATGACAGGGGTGTGTTCGAAGTGAATGTTTTTGTTTAGAGCACAATTGCACCATGATACTTGACTTTTGTATTTTAAACCTTAATTCAAACAATAAAATAGAAAAATAATTTTATAAAGTGAACAGTAGATTCTCTACAGTGCAATGTAGACTACAATATATTGTTAACTAAGTCACTGCGAGAGGCATGTGAGCTTCTTCCCGGTGCATCACGATGGGTCCTTAACTTGAGCAGGCAATCAATCAATTTGATTGAAAAAAAAAAAAAAAAAAAAAAAAAAAAAAAGAATAGGTGATTTCATCGATTTCAATGAATATAAAAATATGGAACTGTGAAACATTTGTTGATCATCATTCAATCACGGGCAACATCGAGTCACCCTGCTAATCTTTATTATGAAAGAAGTTACAAACAGTGACATTAAGTAAACTCCAAGGTGATTTACAATCATTCATGTCAAAACTTTTCAGAAAAATAGGTTGATTGATCATCAGTTGTTATCTATTATATAAAACTCGGAACTGCATAGAATTTCAGTCTTTCACACCAAACATTGTCGACAGCAAGAGATGTCAAGCCTCGGGATAAAACATGATGTTTTTATACTTGTCCATTTTCAACTATTGTGATTTATGTGCATTGGATTTGTTGCGGTTGTTTTTAGATACAGCACAATTGCGTTAACACACCAGTTCTCATCAGATCATCGAAGTTAAGCAATGTTGAGCCTGGTTAGTACCAGATGGGTGACCATTTGGAAATTCTAGGCACTGTATGTGCTCTCCGTTTATCTTGGCATTTGTTTCCAGTCGTCCTGTACATACACTTCACTTGCCATTGGTATTTAACAATGTTGACTCAGGAGAGGTGTGGTTGGAGATTGCACACCTCCTGCCACAAAAATTTCACGCACAGGCACCCCTACGTGGGTATCCATAGTCTGTCAAAGATTGAAGGAGCCTGATTTTTTTTTTTTTTTTTAGATGCAATTGAATCATTAGTTGAAATTTCAGTTATATTAAATTAAAGAACATGTTTATATTATTTTTGTTATATTTTTGGGTTAAACTATATGGCTTCTTGATCAGTTTTTAGTTTTTAACAACATGTCTCTACAATTTCAACCAATATGAACATGTGTCTATGCATTCACCACAGACTGTTCTGTTGTCGTTCTAATCTGAAGTAGTTACTCAGTTTTGACAAGGTCGCGGTTGTGTGGTCTCAGTCTATGGAACAACAGAAAGATTCTTTCCCCAAAACCAAATTACAACTGCAGTTTAAAATAAACAAAGTTTTATTTTAAGGGATCTTACAATGATAATCGTTTTCTTCTACTGAATAACACACTTGCAAATTAGGACAAACATCTTCCAAAATCCATTAGCTTAGAGATTAAAGGCCTATCTTGACTGAGAAGCACACAAAATCAACTCACCTCCCTTGGCCCTCTACTGGAATATACAAAGATATCTGGATCCTTAGTTGTAGACTACCCAGCTATCCATTGGAAAAGGCTAATCTACTGCTAATCTACGGACCTAAAAAAACCCTACCTAGGCAGTTCTATATCTGAAGGGACTTTTTTCAAGTATTCTACTTTCAGCAGGAAGCTCCATTTAAAGAGTTAGTAACTTTTCCAAATAGAAAAATCAAACGTTAAAACTCCAAGCAAGATGTATTTACCTACTTTTCTTGACTATGTCTTGAATATTTTTTTACACAGCAAAGCCTATTATTCACGACAGTTGAAATAGACTCTTTAACTAGTGAAATGAATGAAACCTACCTCAACAATTGTCTTTTGTTTTTACCGTAGATCTCATCCAAGATTCATAAATCCCATATTAACGTTAACCATAAATTGTTTTGGGATTTTCCATGGCCACCTCTGTAGGCTTTGACAATCAGCAGTAATTTTTGAAGTTTTTAAATTAGGTGGCTAGAAAGTAATTTCTATTGACTTCAAATGCTTGGCAAACGTAGAATATTATGGTTTAGTTATGGTTCTAAGAAAATATGTATTTCTTGAGTGCGTCACTATTCTAGAAAAGAATCAATATATTTGTTCACTATGACTTTAATGACCCATTTGGCATAGTGGTTAGCGTTTGCTAATGTGTTTGAAGACCAAGTGTTATGCATCTGTTTTGATCTAAAGCCAAAGAAATACTGACAGGTGCTTCTTGAGAGAGCAATCCTCCTAACGACAGTAAATAGTTCTAATTTCATGTTATTGTATAAAAAAATTATAAAGTTTTGTATAGTTGAGCTTTTTAATGCACTAGCGGGAGGGGGAGGGCACCCGGCTTTGCCTGGTCGTAAAATATGCTTAAATATATTTTAATTTGTCCAGATTTCATATATATTATAGTATGGTCATGATTTCAAAAGTAAAAAAAAAAATTAAAAAAAAAAAAAAAAAAAAGTAGTTGGGTGCTACTAGCTAGAATCGAAGCCGAAAGCAAAATTGTAGCATTCAAAGCTGGTGACGTTACCACTGTACCAATGTAGGATAAGTTAAAATCAAATTTTAATAAACTATATGAAATTTTTTATTCCAGTTAAAGGGAACAGACGACACAGAAGCATTTTCATTAATACTGTTATATATTTTCGAGTGCTACATTGTCCATTGACATTCACATCAAGATGTTGGTGCTAAAAGTCACAAAAAACATGTTCTTCCTTAAGTCAACCACTAATCTTAAGTCCAGGTGGCAATACACAAAAAACAAATTCTTAATCTTTTACTATTTGTTGTGTGTTTTTTTGTATATGGGTAGCCATTTTGTTCAGAACTGGCTAACTTTTAGGGAATCTTCATGTTCAATTTCGTCATAAAATTGTTAAGAAAATAAGTTCTACACTATCGGCCAAGCTTCAACCTCTGCCGCAATGTTGCATCTATGTGTCTGCTTTACAATTACTGTAATGCGCTCTGATACACTCATGTTCCTAGACACAATTCCAAATAGTAGCCCCTTATGTTCCAAATGGCAAAATGTCTTAATTGAGGTGAAAATTTTTTTTTAAAAACTACTTTTCTTTTCAGGATTTTCTAACTCTCTATGATTTTGAAGAAAATTTTGTAAAAATAGAAATGTAAATCGCAATTTGCAAGAGAATATAAACGTGATTTTGTCTGAGTTAAATTCATTTTTACTTGCCTTCCCGTGAGGACAAAGTTAGTCACAAGGTCGTTTTTTAACGTGGGAGACAATCCAGCTTCTCAAAAGGGGCACTTTGGAACAAAAATAAAAAAAATCACTTCAGCCTTGGAGAATTCCTCCTCCAGCCTAAAGCAACATATACTACATTTTAATCTATATAATACTAAAAGTCTATGGATCTTGTATGTTTGCAATCAGATTTCCGGTTTTCAACATCCGGTTGCGCATGCGTAAATAGCAACGTCTTCAATCCGTTATTCCAATTCCGGAATTTTTATATCGCTTTTAATACAAACAATTTCATTTAATTTGATCAAATAGTTATTTATATATACAAATAATACATAGATTCATAGATAATTATAATATATATTATAAAATCTATTTATCTATGAATCTATTAATAATATGAAATATTACCCTATACAATTTATGGAAAGAAAACACCTCTCACTTTCCCTCTAATAGATTTCAACACTCCTACTCCCTCTGTTTTCGTTACGTACGCGAGAAATAGTTACGTGTATGTGTGAGAGAGAGAAAAAGGCGGCGATGTAAAACTGGATAGAGTTATCCCCCTTAACTAATGCAGACCTTTTTACTAGAGGGCGTTATTACAAAAAAATTTCTTTTTCTTCTTCCCATGTTTTTTAAAGTCGTCTGCTTACATTTCCAAACGGAAAGCTGAATCGGTAAATGCACACATTTCTATTACATTAAATAGTGTTTTCCTTTACACAATGGGTACTGAATGTTTGCTTAAATTAAATGAAAAAAGTTACATTTTATTTTCATTTTCTATTTAAAAAGCCATTATTAACATGTGGAGAGTGTTTTTTTTATTATTCTGTACTTTCAACTAACAATTTCATTTAAAAGATGATATATCAAAATTTGAATTTAACTATAATAAGGATTATGATACCTGTTCAGTGCATATTTACCTATAAGTATGACCAACCACTTATAATTCAGTAACTGTAATTTAAAAAAAAATAACAATTATAATAAACAGAACGACTCATAGAAATCTATCTATATTCTTTTTTCATTTTAATATACTTTCATAGAAATGCTTCTGTTATGTAAAAAAAAAACTATTTTCTTTATGCCACAAGTGTCACGCTCATACATGAATTCCATAGCTAATATAACGTACTGCCCCAACGGGTCACGGGTGGTCTAGTTCTATCATAAAATCCAAGTCTTCAAAATAACGCTTGTCAGCTTTGAACATTTGGAAATAATAAAAAATAATTATTCCCATTTACTTGCCTACCTATTAGGGCAACGTTAGACCAAAAGTTGGTTTTTAATGCCAGGAAAATCCAGCTCTCACAAAAAAGATCACTTTGGATTGGAACAAAAAATAAAAATTATCTCAATGTAGAACGAGGACAGAAAAGGTGAAGTGTAGTATCAAAAAAGATACACTTTGCTCTTAATAATATTTTAAATTTTTTATACAAGTATTTTAATGGAATGTGCCCTCTCAACAGATACCACTAATTAACCTGACAGGTAGCAAAATCCCACCCCGGTAGAGATCCCCAAAGGTTGGAAAGCCTTCTACTCTAACAGTTTTTTCCCCTCAAGCTGTTAGACTTTGTAATTCTCTCCCAATTTCCTTCTCTCCTGATTGCACTGACATCCAGAACTTTAAGCGTAATGTAAACAGACATCTGGCTGCTCAACTCCCTACAGTGTCCCTGTAGATATGGTCCCAAATAGTAAATCCTTACATCCAAATGGGACTATGCCATTTTTGGGGGGTGAATACAAGTAAAACAAACAAAAAAAACAGAAACGAGTCTACGTTAGATAAAATTAAAATTGTATTTACTATAGTTACCCAGGATTGTTAGCTCTAATCGAATCAACTATTTAAATATTAAAATACATGGCAAAAATATAAAATAATGTCAAGAAGAACTGATAGTCTGTGATAGGAACTCGTGAATCGACTATTGTACTAACCTAGAGAATGATCTTCTGTTTTATATATATATATATATATATATATATATATATATAGACTTATATGTAATATACTGAGTTTGTGTAATTCAGTAAATTTTCATATACCAATAGGTTTTAAGCCAAAAATGGTTGACTTGACTTAAGGATTAAACTACAAAATTATCACATTTCATAATTGAGCATTAATCAAACAGAATTAACAAGCAGTACTTAACAATTTAATTGGATTATCTCCCTTCAAATCATCCTAAGCACCGACATAAAAACATTTTTCAAGTTAAATAACTATGAATCTTCAGACAGAAAATAGATTAAAACACTTCACCTGAAATGTCCTACAAGGTTTATATATATTTAATACACCCATTTTACTTTATTCTCATATTCAATCAAATTCTAAACCGGAAATGGTATTATATCCATGTACCAATAGAACGATAATATATAAACATTACTTGCCACTAATACGAAACTAAAACTAATCGTAACATCTTTACAAGGTTGTTATGGCCATAATATAAATATAGATACCAAGCTTTTAAAAATTCGTTTTACAAAAAATCAATCATTGGGAAATAAAGGAATTTAGGAACCCAACAAATGGGATATATTTTTAAAAATCTTTTCTTTTTTTTAAATGGCTTAGGGTTCCCCGTAAAAACTTCACATAACTGTTCTTAAATAAGGATACGAAAATTAGGAGATACATTAATATTTAAATGGGTTTTCCGCAACCACAACCAAGGTAAATGTTTCTCACATGCTTTTCCCGTTAGGGATTTCCCCCCCCCCCGCCTTTTTCTTTCTATTCAAAAAATGCTACATTGCCTAAAGTGTGTTTATTCATAAAGTCTGAAGAAATGCTGGTTTTTGAAAATTTTCAAACGATATAATGCTTGAAATTGTCGAACTAGACATTGAAATAATTGTAACATAAAATGAAATACACTTTTTGTTGCCATCAACACCTTGTCTTGAAGTTTTGATTTTGCACACACACACACATTATATACATACATATATATATATATAACTTGTATTATACAACATTCACAATTTTTACTCGTTTGAACCCTCTCGACTGTTTCTTGTTGTGTCCACAGTTGACATGTATAGGTGTTAAATTTCCCTTAATTCTCATCACAATTGTTAAATGGTCCAGAGGCAACATTTTAGCAAATGAAGTCAAAGGTGACTGTATAATTGCCACTTTCTGCACCGATGAGTGTGAAAGTATGAAACACTAATCTCTGTAGGTATAAAAATATATATATATATATATATATATATATATATGAGCAAACAGTTAATAAAACATGTTAAAAAACACTTTGAAATGAGTTAAAAAAACATTTAATCTGAAAAGGAAACACTAGATAAGTGGATAGTCCTTAATCCGCGGAGTTTCGAAGAAATATTTTCCTTCTCATCAGAGGGTAGGAATTAGCAAAATGCAAGATCGGATTTTGCATGCAAAAGTATTTGATGAAACAACAAGTAAGTCAAAGGATCTTACTTGAAAACAAAAAAGTGAAGAAGAGGGAATATGGTGAAGAAAAAGGTAATTACACGTGAATGGATAGTCTGGTGGAAGATAAATAATTCAATGACGGTAAAATCCAAATGTATAACTTCAAGAAAGTTAATAGAAAGAATTTCCACTTGCATGCAAAATCCGATCCCGCATTTTGCTAATTCCTACCCTCTGATGAGAAGGAAAGTATTTTTTCAAACTCCGCGGATTAAGGACTATCCACTTATCTAGGGTTTCCTTTTCAGATTAAATATGTTTTTAACTCATTTCAAAGTGTTTTTTAACATGTTTTATTAACTGTTTGCTTGTATTATAAGCTCTATTTCCTATTTGGTTTTATCGAGCTTTTACATCTGGCTGAGATAACTTTATAAATATTCATTTTTTTAATATTTATAATATACTTTAATTTTACCATCTTGGATCATTTTGGTAAATTTAATTGTAATTTTTATTTCATATATATATATGTATGTATGTATTAGTGTTGGGATGATTAATCGGTATCAGAATCGAAAAAATTTTAGCCTTTTTCCGATGCCAAAACGGATTCCTTAAATTATCGTTTTTATTTGATTTAAGAAACATCTTCCACTGCTTGTAGTAATAACGAAATAAATATTTATTGATTTAAACTTCCAGTAAGACTAACATCTCTAGATCACCCCTTTACAAGTGCGTTTTTTACGTTTGAGAAAACATAGGCACATTTAAGATGCGTTTTTACAGTAATCGGGACAAAATAACACTTTTATAGTTAAATATTGAGAGATTTATAAAGAATCGGAATCGGGAAAAATATTGAAATCATCCCATCACTAATATATGTGAAAGAAAAAAAACCCAAAAAACTTTTTTCCTAAACTCCAATAAGTTGCAAATAAGAAAATCAAAATTAAGAGAAAGACATCAAGTACGCATGTGGAGGTGGAAGGGAACAGGAAATCATTCTTTGTTAAAACAAAATTCATCTAACACCCATACTTCCGTCATAAATCGTTTAAAGTCTTAGTTTTTATGGTAAAATTAACTTTCAATTTTTAGAGAAAACTTTAATGGGTGGTGGGGGGGCGAAGGAAGACAAGACGAAAACAAAAAGGTAAAGCAAGATGAAGAAAGATAAATAAAACCAAGCCAAATTGCTGAGAAAAATAAGGAAGACAGATTGTAACCATTTGACAGAAATCAGCTTTTTCTCAAGAAAAACTTTTAACAAATTTTAACAAAAAGTGGAGAACTTATATCTAATGGAGGCTTCAGCGATTTAAGCGGAAATCCGGTTTTTCTGAATTAAAAAAAAAAAAAAAAAAAAAAAAACAATGGCATAATCGCTCAAAAATAGAAAATTAAACAAGATACTGGTTAGACAACCCAATTAAGAAATGTTACCGTGACATTTATTGGGGGAACAGTTCTACCAGGCTTGTTTAATTTTCTATCTTTGAGCAATCATCCAGACTCCAACGATGTGATCATTGCAATTGCATGTCCGCCATTTTTCTTTAATCACTACTCGACACTACTTGCGTTTCAAACTAAACAGTTTAAAATAAATTAAAACAAAAAAAACTTATCCAGCTAAGTAGAAGAGTAACATAGCTTGCCTTTGATATAATATTTATTTATTATATATTTGAACACTTCAGTTTTGTTGTATACAAGATGCCTCTGTTTAGAATTATTCCGCAACACGGAGTAAATGTTTACTTTAGTTTCATCACCTCCATATGACTCAAAACTAAAAAAATTCAATATCACAACCTTAACATTAACTTGTTAATAGACTTTTTTACTTAGAAGTCTATTATACCGCCGCGAAAACGAAATGGAATACAAAAAAAAAAAAAAAAAAAAAAAAAAAAAAAAAAAAGTAAAGTTTTACGACGTGCCCCAGCGTATTATAAACACCCCAACCTCCCCATGTTAAAAACGGCTTTCGAGGTTGGGGGATGTTTATTTCGAAAGCCGTTCGTAACATGGGTAGGTTGGGGTGCTTATAATACACTGGGGCACGTCGTAAAAATTGACCAAAAAAACTTCATTAACCCAACTAACCCTAAGTCTGGCGTCGCAAATACACCAATCTGGATTTAATATTAGTTATAAGGGCACTAACGGTACCAATTCCACAATGATGTAGCAGTATCAGAATTTTTGTAGGAATTTTTGACACCCCTAACACGAAACTGCGAATACAATATAAAAATCTCGTAATTTCTCTGTTAAAAGTGGGTTATTTATTTTCTTTATGGATTATACTTCCAAAATAAACTATTACAGTTGTTTTAAAAGTAATAAAAATATTTTTATTTTTTTTTTAAAACAGTAATGAATTTTCCGAACTCAATATTTTTCAATTTTTAAACTCAATATTTTTAAATTTTTAAATTTTAAAAATCTATCAAAATTTTTCTATTGATTCTATTTTTACGATATTTTCAGGGTCAATGTGAAATTTTATGTTCTTTCCAATAAACCGAATATAATATTTTAGACAAACGTTTTTTTTAAATTCACGCCCCCCCATTTTCACGCCCCCCCATTTTCACGCCCCCCCCATTTTGAAATGTCTATTAAAAAGTAAATAATTAATTTATGTTTAATAGGTTTATATATCACAAATTGAAGAGAAAAGGTCAATAAATAATATATTCAAATTTAAAACAAAAAAAAAAAAATCAGTTTTTTAGAAATTTACCTGTAAAGTCCGAAGTTTAAAACCTTATTTTATAAGAACACATTTTTTCTTTTTGTCTTTTTTTTTTTTTTTTAATGAAACCTTGGTCCTTGCTCCTTTAATTGAAAAAAAAATTAGGGCTTGAATTACATTTTTCGATGAGTTATAAGCTTAGAAAGATAGGGGGTCGAATAATTTACGCCTCTCATTTTGAAATGTCTATTAAAAAGTAAATAATTAATTTATGTTTAATAGGTTTATATATCACAAATTGAAGAGAAAAGGTCAATAAATAATATATTCAAATTTAAAACAAAAAAAAAAAATCAGTTTTTTAGAAATTTACCTGTAAAGTCCGAAGTTTAAAACCTTATTTTATAAGAACACATTTTTTCTTTTTGTCTTTTTTTTTTTTTTTTTAATGAAACCTTGGTCCTTGCTCCTTTAATTGAAAAAAAAATTAGGGCTTGAATTACATTTTTCGATGAGTTATAAGCTTAGAAAGATAGGGGGTCGAATAATTTACGCCTCTCATTTTGAAATGTCTATTAAAAAGTAAATAATTAATTTATGTTTAATAGGTTTATATATCACAAATTGAAGAGAAAAGGTCAATAAATAATATATTCAAATTTAAAACAAAAAAAAAAAATCAGTTTTTTAGAAATTTACCTGTAAAGTCCGAAGTTTAAAACCTTTTAAAAAAAAAAAAACACATTGTTTTTTTTTTTTGTTTTTTTTAAATAAAACCTTGGTCCTTACTCCTTTAATTGAAAAAAAAAATTAGGGCTTGAATTACATTTTTCGAGGAGTTATAAGCTTGGAAAGATGGGGTGGAATTATTCACTATTTTCACGAAATTTCTGACACTGCTAATGATGGTATAATAGACTTTTATCGAGTTCATGTTAGCGCCATGTTGA
The DNA here is from genome assembly GCF_053919585.1 of Euprymna scolopes. NCBI lineage: Eukaryota > Metazoa > Mollusca > Cephalopoda > Sepiida > Sepiolidae > Euprymna > Euprymna scolopes. Next base: position 126,935,444 of record NC_136493.1, on the reverse strand, counting down.
TTTTTTTTTTTTTTTTTTTTGCCAATATGGAGTTTAGGGCCCTAAAGTAACCATTTACTAAATAACGCGTGCAAAGAAGACCAAACTAATGCAGACATTTTTGCTAAGCAGCATAAACACTGTACGAATTTTATGCAACGATTCACACATTGACACGTGGTCGCGATTGTTCGAAAGAAAACAAAATAACAGATTTACTGTCATACACACTATCCCAACCCCCACCCTCAGTGAGTGTGCCTAATGTCTGGGGAAAACCGTGTTGTCAAGGAAGAAGAAAAAAAAATTTTTTTTTGTTTTGTTTTTTTCGAAGATATGTAACCATTCCGTTTCCCTGACCAACTTCCACGTCTTCAGTTTTATTTACTACATCTGTTAAATACAATTAGCGATATTTAGCCGACGTTACTCGGGTGCGGGCTTAGAAAACTGTTCTTTCTGCATTTTATTTTGAATATTTGTTTTCAAAACAATAATTGAAAATATAACATCTCACTTGTTTCTCCACGGGGACAGAATTAGACACAAAATCGATGTGTGATGTTCAATGTTGAGAATATTCGGCTCGCCCAAAAGCAGCAGCAGCAGCACTCAGAATCGAGATAAAAAAAAAAATTAAAATCTACTCCATTTAATAGGATTTCTTCATGAACAAATATTACACTTTGTTATTTTTTTTTATTTCAATAAATATTCGATTAATGAGAAACACACCCAGACACGAAATCTTGTCTAACTATGTTATTAAATATGGAACATGTTAGATTTTTTCAGTTCAATTGTAGAATAGCGGCACCGTCTAAAAATCTCACTTATTTCGCTTGGTTCTCATAAATATTTTCGATAAAATTAATTGTTAATCATTAACTAGTAAAATTATTGTTTGCCCCTTTTTTTCACAAAAAAATGTGAGGGCTAGCGGTAACTTGGCGAAAAGATAGACTTTTATAGTAAAAAAATAATATATTACAATTTTCGGGTTTGTATTACTGTACACATAGATTCGAAAAAGTTGTCAATAAACAAATATATAACAAATAAATGTTATCAAAGGCAAGATAAGTTACTTTTCTGCCAAACTATATTTGTTTTTTGACAACTTTTTCGAATCTATGTGTACAGTAATACAAACCCCAATTTTCTATATAAAACTCAAATAAGTGTCTAATTTGAAATACAAGGGCATTCCTAAAGTGATAACTCCTATTTTTTATTATGCCCAAATGGATCAGAGATTGCTAATTGCATTGTTATGATGACTGAACTTATGCATTCATGACCTGAATGCCACCTGTTACAGATATTGACGGTACTCTAAGAAAGCAGCCCCTGTCATATTCGTGCGTCAGAAGCAGAAATGTGTCCATAGAATCCCTGATAGAAGTGCATCCTGACTTCTCCATGAATATACCAATATAAAATATTAAGCACCATAAATAAATACCGAGTACATTTATAAACTTAATAGCATAACACGAAATAATTTGTTTTAGGTAAATTGTTTTAAGTTACTTCCAGCCAAAATAATCCATGGAAATTGGGGAGGGGGTATAACCGGTGTCAAAATGATGACGTCACATTGGGTCTCCGTACTTGTACGAAACTTCAAAAATCACAATTTCATCAACTTGGTCAAATATTCGCTAGAAAAGAATAAGTTTGAATTAATAAATTTCGTCATTACTAATTAAATATACGAAACAATTTATTTTCAGTTAAACCGTATTTTAGTAAAAAATAAATACATGTACACGTGAAATACAGTGTACACGTGAAAACTCTACATAAAAAATATAATCGCCATTTTTTTATAAACAAGTCGAGAAAGAGACAGCTAAGAAAGAACGATAACTCTAGTTAATAAACCTTCGTTTAGAAAATTGTAAACTTGAGTTCAACTGAATGAGTTAGAACTTAGTGTTTCAATGTTGTCATTATTGAAAATAAAATAACAATAATAGTTTACGTAAAAAATAAGTTGTTTAAATCTATTTTACTCAAAATAATTTAGGTGACTGAAATAGGACAGCCAATTAAAATGTACTTTCGCTAGTAATTTGTTGAAATGTAATTAAAATGGTTAGTTTTGAAGTTAAAAAAATCACAATAGATAAATCTTGAAAAAAAAATCAATTTAAACGGATTTTCAGAATTAGGTTAAATTTATGGGATTCGGTGTTTAAAGTTTTCAAAACATTTTACGCTTTTTATTTCAAAAATAAATTCATAAAATAAATTTAAAAAAATAAATAAAAACAAAAGTTTTCAGATTTGTAACTTTTTTCAAAATGGCGTCAGGAAGTTAAAAGCAAAAATGTCTTAAGACAAAGTTTTTAATCAAAGAAAGCGATATCAGATTATTTACTGTCGCCTTTTAAATGGCACAATGAAAGCAAATTATTAAAGTGAGAAAATGTGTATGAAAAAAAAAAAAAAAATCATTGGACAAGAAAAAGAAATTCTAAAATCAAATCCGAAGCCGAAAAGATTTTTAAAAATGGGGAAAATGTGGGCGGACCTACCTCCCGTAATTTTGATTGTATATAAATGAAGGGTAACTTTAAAGATAAATAAACATTTCTCCAGTCGATATTTACATTTTTTTTCTTTCTAAATTACAAAAAATAAATCGATTATAATTTGATGTTTTGATGACCTAAAAATTTACCTTTTAAAACTAATTTGAACAAATTTGTTGGATTTGCACTTTTTCGTCGAATCAATTTCTTGTGTACGTTTTTAGCGTCCCAAATTATCTACGATTATTCGATTTATGGTTTTTAAATTATATTTGCAAGCTAAAATATGAAGTAAAAATATTTACAAAGATTTAATCGGTTGTTTTATTTTTGGTCAAAGAACTCGGTATTTTGTTTTGCAAACATAATGGGAGAGTCAAAAAACATTAAATTAAAACTTTATATTTTTATTTTGTTACATGGCGAGAATCTTCAAACTACAGATCGAAAAATCAGTGTAGAATTATGCCTGAATGAAGAACGTACAAAAATCGTTTCAGCGGCATAAATATCGGTAAAGAAAATAAATTTTATAATTTAAATTTAACCTTGGGTTTGTATTACTATACATTAGATATAGATTCGAAAAAAATTGTAAAAAAATAAAAATATATATAACAAATGTTATCAAAGGCAAGATCAGTTACTTTTCTACAACTGGATACTTTTTTAGTGTTTTTATTTAATGTAACATGTTTTATTCAGTTCGAAAAGTATAGTGTTTACCGATGTATTGGAAAATTTATAATTTAAATTTTTTGTTAGCATTGTTTTAATTTAAAAAAAAAAAAAAAAAAAATGGTGCTTCTACAGAATTTAATTGGACCAAATCAACTTTTGCTAAAGTAAACCTAAAACTTTAAGCATAAAGTTCCGTTAAATTCTATAAAATAAAAATTAAAATAAATTAAAAAAAAACACAATTTAGAAAAAAAACTGGGAATTTAAAAGAGACGATGAAATTGAAACATTAAGTTTGACGACAATACTAATACTTGAAAAACTGAATCTTAGAAACCAAGAATAAATAAATGAACTATAAAAACTTTTTAATCCTAAATTGAAGTTACTTTCAAATCGACAGCTTCGAAATCATTTTCGAGCGATCAAAAATACAAACACTTTATCAATAATAAATAAACAAATACTAAATACGAACCGTTCTATGTTTTTGTTTTAATTTAAGTTAAATTTAATTTTTACGATATCTTTTGCTTCTGAAATTGTTATGTGAACGTACAAAATAGTGCTAAGAATTGGTTTCTAAATAATTTTAGCACGGTCTTCATTCTGCATAAGTACCAAAAAAATTATGCGAAATCTGAAAGTGATTGTAACGTCTTTAAACTGTTCATTAGTTGTCCTTGTCCAATGCTAGTGCAATTTTGTGAACAGGATGTCTGTAAACGTTCGTCGTGGTTCGGGTTTGCCCGGCACCTGACGAAAACCATCGAAATGTGCCGAACGACGCCGATCAAATCTTAAAAACTCAGAAAGCGACAACAAACGCTATTATCCAATGAGAAGCCACATAATTAGCAGACGACTTTTGATAAATTCGAAGAAAAAGGGGGAAAAAAAAAAATAAATTTTAACTTTTTTTTTAGTTATTAATTTTAACTCATGGAGTAGCGGCAATTAATGCTGGACAACTTAGTACAGTTGTAGAGTACTATAAGTCCCATTTAGTTTTTAAGCACACGAAAAAAAAAATCTTGCGTCAGTTTGTCGTTATATTTTATTTTATTTCTTTTTCCATTTTTTGTGTTTTCTTTTTACTTGTATTTCGTATCCGATGAATGTTGTTATTTTCTGTTTCCTAGCGTTTATAACATTTGCTCGACGACGCTCGGCATAGTCCGGGAGTTTACGTCAGATACTGAGCGTACGTATACAGACATGGTTGGTTCACAAAATGCACCAGCATTGGTGATCAGTCGTGTGGCGCTTTCGCAAAAGAAAAACAAAAGGGGCTAAGTCGTGATTTAATCCTATTTTAGTTACCCAAATTATCTGGAATGAAATAGTATTAATCTCAAACATAATATTTCTACTGAAAACCATATTTAGTAAAAAGAGCATTCAAAACGGTAAGCGCCCCACAGTGAAAACTAAACCGGAAAATTATAGTCGCCACCTTTCAGAAAGAGGTTAGCTAAGGAAGGTCGAAAATTCAAGTCAATGATTTTCTAGTTATAAAATCCGGCACTTGTACAATTTAGTAGTCTCAACAAATTTAGAAAGCTTAACATTAGGATGGGTTTAACTCTCCCCTTGCTGCAGACGGAACTTATAGAGAATATGGACCGTGCTATTTTTTTTAGATAAGATTTTCAAGTTAAATTCAATCTTTACGGTATCTTGTTTATTAAATTGTGGAATTTTTTTTACTTTGTTTTCACCTTATAATTTTCATTTAAAATGACTTTTATAGCTTTTTTTCAGGTATACTGAAACAAATATTACATTTAAATTTTCCGTAAGCAATTTTCAGGATATTAAGCAATGTAATTTCTTATGTTAAAAAATATGCATGCGCTTGCGCGTACAACAATGGCCACCACTTTTAACATAAAAAAATTACATTGCTTAATACCCAGAAAACTACTTCTATGCAGAAAAAGTTAAAACCGGTATTCGTTTTCAGCATACCGGAAAACCTAACAAGTCATTTTAAAAGAAAAAATTTAAGTTGGAAATAAAGTAAAAATTTACCTTAAATTGTTAGGCGAAAGTACAGTAGAGTTTTTAAATAGACCCTCCTTCTGATGTTAAGAATGGCTTTCTACCGTTATTATTATTATTTCAGCGTGATCCGTATTTTAAGTACTCTGAACCCTCCTAAAATAAAATAAAAATTGGTGTTAGTGCACTTATTGATCCGCGCTATTTTTTAAATAGTATATTCAAGTTTAGTTAAAGCTTTACGCTGTCTGTTTTTTATTAAATTGTTAGGCGAAAGTACAGAATAGATACACAACAACACCCTCCCGTCCCCATGTTAAGAATGGCTTTCAAAATAATCTAATTATTTCAGCATGGATCAATAAGTGCATGAGTACCTACAAATTTACCGGTGGATATTAAACTGTACTAGTGCCAAGAATCCTTTCTGCGGGTCCTGAAAAGGCATCCCATGGAGAAGCTCCATTTGGGTGAATGTAAAGTTGCTCTCAGGTCCACTCTGGTCCAAAGTGGATAATAATACCTGTTAAGGCAACTGGCTGGAGCTACCATATCAGGTTATCTGAAGATACTGGCTTCCTGACCAAAAATGCTTAATTTTTTACGAGGTGCCCACTGCCCCACTGCCCCAGCGTATTATAAACATCCGAACGGCTTTCGCCTATGAATATTCCCTTGACACTTCCTCCTTTGGAGGAAGCCAGTTCAACCCACCTAGGATGAATGTTGTACAACAATCCTTTATGCCGAAATCCTATTCCCTCTAAATAATTTACGTGTCTTAAATAGGAATTAAACAAAAGGGCAAAGAACCACGGCCACCGTCTCTCAGTAATACCGTGATAGAGAACCCATTGCTACATACATAAGATCAAAGTGTAGTATCTGTTCTTCAGATGCTACACTTCATTTTCTTGTTCTCTTTCGGTGGAGGAGAAATCCTTCACGACTGAGACAATTTTTATTTTTGTACCTTTTCTCCACGTTAAAAAAACGACCCTGGTGTAACTCTGTCCCGTGGGGAGGCATAGTAAATAGGTACATACATCTCAAATATAAATAATTGAAAAAAAAAAAAATGAGGTACTTATGCACTTATGTTACCTCGCTGAAATAATAACATTTAGAAAGCTATTTTTAACATAGAGGGGAGGGTGTTTTGCAACTAGTCTGTACTTTAACCTAACAATTTAATAAAGGAAGATACCGTAAAATTTGAATTTAACTTAAAAAATACCATTAAAAAAATATAGCACGGTAACACGTGCAATCGTGCATAAGCACAAAAAAAAGATCTTCATATTTTTATTTAATGGTTTTGTTTACTTTCGTTTTTCTGTCATTCCTCAATTTTTTATGAATGGATCACGAGTCCAATTCTACAATCAACACGCGAAATTAAGGACGTGAAAATGAAAAGCTTGAAAGTTGATATTTTTACATCTTTTTTCGAAATATCAAGTTGTTTGAATTTTTTTTTAACAATTAAAATCTAAACATGTCTCTCTCTCTCTCTCTCTATATATATATATATATATACACACACACACACTCATGAAAATAGGATAGTATTGTCATAAGTTATTTCTGATTAAAATTACATTAAAACAAACAAAAAATCTTTTTGGTCACGTTGAAGGCGGATTTAATGGCAAGATCCGGCCTTGAACTCTCCAAGAAGACTTCAATGGCACACCATCCTCACCTCATCAATTTTCTATTCAATTCGTTTAATGAATGGAATATAAAATTATTCGTGACATTTTTACTTTTACACATTTTAAATAAATTATCTGGAAATTAGACCTTTCAATGCGTCTTGTTATTTGTTAATATTTTGGCCTCGCGTATATTTCAAGTTCATATGAATTAATTTCATTTGTCCATTCTTGTTTTTTTTTCTTTAGACGGGGGTACAAACTTCGTTCTATCCTGTTCGATTCATAAAAGATTTCAGTTTATCGTCATGATTAATGCCATTTTTAATGTTGGTGCTTGTATATTAAAGCATCATAAGTTTTATATAAAAAATATTTTAAAAATTTAAAAAAACAACACAAAAAAAAAAAAAAACACTATTACGTACTTTGGAATTTTTACCAATTTTCACTAATGACAATCTGTAATATTGTTTTAACATAAAATGCATTTATTTGAAATGACATACTCAAAGCACTGAAGATTTTATCTTTATTTTATTTTTCGAAAAGGTTTAACTTTTCATGTCCGATCTAAGATGACTGATAATAGGGGAGGGAAGGGGAGGATAGATCACGTTTTATTATGTCGCACTTGATTCACCCCAGAAATTAAAAGTTTCAACTAAATTGTTATTTCTTCTTCAATCCAAGGGAAGACAGGACACCCGAACACAATTTAATGTCATTTCTTTATAATAAAAGTAATTTAGATGAAGCACAGTCCGTGCTAAACCGAAACACGCCATGATCACACATTTATTTATTATTAATATTATAAATAAAAAATACAAAAATCATAACGTAATAATATTTTTACTCTAATATAAAATAATATAAAAGCAATGAGCGATTTTTAGAATTTTATAAAGAAATATTTTAAGACAATTATTTAAAGTTGCCAGTGAGAAATGTAATGATTAATATTGAAATCGATTGTTTGTTCAGATGAAACAAAACCAAATGACAAGATCATTCGAGTTGAAAACAATTCCGTTATATACAGTGACAGACAAAATAAATACTAAGGAATTAACCAAATAAAACTTCAATCACAGTCGAGATCCTTTTTAAAACTCTTCTTTTTTTTTTGCAAAAATTTTCGACACGAAGAATTCTCGCAGAATCTTGAATGAGAATCAGGAAGAGACTTTTTGATGTCATCCATTTTTTTTTTTTTTTACTACGGATGCTCATTCGTAGTAAAAACAAATAAACCTTTCTTAAATTATCATAAAAGATATTAGCAGATCATAAAATAATAAAATGTTCAGAAATTAGTATATTGCTTAAACTTTTTTGCATGTTATGTAATTAATTAAAACCTAATTTAAAAAAAAAGAGAAAATATAACTAATTTATTTGATATACATAAAATTAAATTCAAGACGAAGGTGTAAATAAATGACATGTTTTGTTTGAAATATTCAAACAGGAAATATTTCTTGATCTTATCAATGGAAAATATAAATCAAAAGGTACGTGTACAATTATGTTACCATGATGAAATAACATTTAGAAAGCCATTCTTAACATGGGGAGGGTGTTTTGTAAAAATATTATGTACTTTCACCTAACAATTTAATTAAAAAAACATCGTAAGTGTTGAATCGAACTTGGTGCTAATACATTTACTGATTCGCGCTATTTTTTTAAATCGTATTTCCAAGTTTAATTAAAGTTTAATGATATGTTTTTTTATTCAATTGTACAAAATAGGTATAAAACACCCTCCCTCCCCATGTTAATAATGGCTTTTTTTAATGATAACGTTATTATTTCAGCACGGATCAATAAGTGCATGATGAGTACCTCGAACATAAAAATAGTATTTAAAAAAAAAGCTCACTAACATAGATGCACAAGTACAAAAAATGTTTTTGTTTGTGCTGTAATAATTTTTAAAATCATCGTATAAGTGCTTTAAAAGTTAGTTTTAGAGTTTGATTGTGATAAGATTTTTTCTTTTTATAAATCAATTAAATTTATAAGATCTACTTTCATCTCATGTTAATATAATAATATACGTAACTTATAGCGAGGAATGTTTATTATTGTTCGTTTGGCCATCCATAGAAATCAAACGAGGTCGAGATTGGGACTTTTTATAAAGTCATTTCATGGGGGGAGGTTTTTTAAAGCCAAGTATAAAATCGTTCATATATTAGTGAAATACACTGAAGTCAGAGATTTAGTGGGAAAATAATTGTTTGTCAGGACCATTTTTACAAATTGGAGATTACTTAATAACAAGTCATCGCTTACATTTTATATAAAAAATGAATTTAAAAAGTTGACAATGTACAAGTCTTAAAAAAACTATACTGGCAATCGTAAAAGGAAGGGCGAGTCGAAAAATAAAGCAAAGCTAAAAATGTCGAATAAAGGCGTAAAGAAAGAGAAGATCAAATAAAATAATATAAGAAAATGTTGATTGTGTCATACTTTTTTTTCTAACAAAAAAAAAAAAAAAAAATCAACATAATAATATCGTCCATGTTGTCAGTGAAAAAAGTGTAATGTCTTCTTTTTTCCGTACGTACCTTATTGAAATTGTAATAAAATACAGTCCGTATGTCGATTTAGGTTTTGCTCTGCAAAATGGATTTAAACGGATTCCTCAACGATTCCTTCGGACGAAGCTCATGGCTGGCAGGAGTGGCACTAAACAATGGTACACAGAAAAAAAAACACGATTTAAACACGAAGACTCCGCTCCACTCCGTACGTATTTTTCTCCCAATGAAAAAAAAAAAAAAAAAAAAAACACGGTGAAGCGTTCGAGGGGGAGGGGAGCGTCAACTAACGAGGTGGGAGGAGAAGGAGAAACAAGGAAGAGGAATGGTATTAGAAGAAACAAGAAACGGAGGGTGAACAAGGGGAGGAGAAAGAGAGAGAAAACGCGGCCCATATCCAAAGTGCCACAACAATGATTTTTTTTAAGGTTCTTATACAGAATTCAACCGAAATAATTTTGTTTTCAATCAAGAATAATCTTTATGATTGTCACTGAACGAATATGTCATATTCTAAAAATCACGTAAATTGGATCAAGTAGTTTTTTTTATTATAGAGAAAATTAGTTTTTACGATTTTTAGCGATTAATAGTATATTGTAACCATTATAAGACTGATTTTAAAATATTGGTAGTTCGAATTAAGTTGTCCCCCTTTATTAATATGGCGAATCAAAACAACGATTCGTTGGTATTTTTTACGACCTGCCCAGCTCCAGCGTAGTATAAACACCCCCAACCATCCCATGTTAAGAATGGCTTTCGGAATAAAAAAAAACTCAACCTTCCCATGTGGTGTTTATTCCGAAAGCCGTTTTTAAGATGGAGAGATTGGGGTGTTTATAATACACTGGAGCAGTGGGGCCACGTCGTAAAAATTTACTGATTGGTTTCCTCATAGAATTTAGTTTTCTTAGTCTAAAAAAACTACTTAATCGATTTACGTGATTTGGGGAATATGACATTTTCGTTCCGAGATAAGTACACACACACATATAAATATATATATGCATCTGCATCACCAATTATCAAGGCCCAGAGACCACTTGAGGATAAGGGTTAAGACTTCGAAAGATTTTTCGGCACTTTACAGTCACGGGAGAATATTTTTGGTTCTTTTGAAGAGCGCATGTCAGGGGGAGACAATCGAGAAAATATCAACCAATGTCAACAATGCAATAACAAAATAATTAAGAAAAAAGAAGTCTTCTTAATTTTTCTATTTTACGCAAAATAAATGAAAGTTGTCAAAGTGTAGGACTTTTAAACTTTATAAATAGTTATGAACAGTGCTATATATATGTATATTTTTTTTTTTTTGAAAAAGTTCTTTTTACACAGTTATTGAATTAAAATAAAATTAAGAAAATTCGAATAACACAAAATAAATTTTTTTTTTTGGGGGGGTGCTTGTGAAGATAGTTTACAGATCGATTTTTTAAAATGTGTTGTTTTTACATACCTAAAGCAACAGTAGTTTGTCATGTTAATAACAATAATATATTAAAAACTTAAGAAAATTATTTATAGTTAAAAGTAATTTTTACAGAAAATTGCGGGGAAATAGCATTTTCTCTGGATGTGAACACCTTGAAGATTGGGAATAGAGGGAACATACTAAAGTTATCTCCCTTTTCGCCAATTTAATGGCTAACGTTTTATTTTGGCCAATAACGATAGACTTTTTTGAACTAAAAACACAACAATAGCACTGCTATTGAATAGCAGTTGTTCTACTGGATTAATTTTTATAATTTTTTGATATATTACTATTTTTGACAGCGCAATTAAGTACAGTTGTTTTGACTTGAAACCACATATTTGAAAAAAATCTATCTGTCGACTCTATCTTAAGAAGCACCTTTTTTAAATAATGCGTGAGTTACACAAAATAAATGAAAGTTGTCAAAATGTTTAACTTTTAAAGGTTATAAATAGTTTGAAGCAGGTATTGGAATATGTGTGACTTTTGAGAAAACTCTTTTCTTCCAAATCTTCAATTTTGCTAACAAAGTCAAGATTCTGACAATTTGGTAACAAATAAAATAAAATATAATCAATGAAATCATATTACTCTTCCAGTTCCACTGACATTGCATTGTCTCGCCTGATGAGCGCTCTTCAAACTGAAACCCAAAAAAGTTCTCATGTAACACTAATGCACAAGTGTCGATTTTTCTGTAGTTTTTTTTTTTTTTTCTAAGTAGGTTAGATTCTGAATTTGCACCATTTTTTTTTAATATTTTCTTGGTGCTTCTATATTGTGATAACTAAAAACTATTGAATTTCAAGTTTTAAAAAATTGTATTTACGTAATTGTTATATCGTAAACAGTAACATATCCAAAAATTACGATATAAAAATAATTATTCATTAAAAATGACATTTGTAAAATCTAGCGCTTTGGTTTACAAAATCTATCGATTTGAATTGGAGAATTAACAGGGGAGGTAATTAAGTTTTCAATTTCTCATAAATTCAATCAGTTTCTAGTTTTATATATATACTAGCATTTCAGCCCGGCGTTGCCCGGGTGTTTGGAGGTGTATGCTGAGCAAAAAAAAAAAAAAAAAGAGTAAATCTTTTTTTTAATTTGACCCCTATTATGACCCCTTAAAATTTATAGTTTCAGGCTCAAATCACTTTATTAAGTTAGATCCAGGTTCAAGGAACCTATATCTAAAATTTCAAGTGTCTAGACCCAAAATTGTCGGAGGAGTTTGGTAGAGTTCTTAAAGGCCAAATCGTTGAAATTTGACCCCTTAACAGCCAAATTTCTGGCTGACACCCGTCACATCGATTTTCCCAAATCTCAGTACCCGGTATTTCAAATTTCGAGTCTATAGACTAAAAATTGACAGAGTTATTGCGTAGGGAAATGTACACAGACAGACAGACACACAGACAGACAGACACGTTCACTTTTAGGGGAGTGGGGCAGCTTTGCTCCGGCGTAAAAAAAGCTTAAATATAATATTTAAATTTTTCCATATTTCGTATATGTTAGAGCGTGATTTCAAAAGTAAAAAAAAAAAAATAGTATTTGGGTGCCATCAGCTAGAATCGAAACCAAAACTGTAACATTCAAAACTGGTGACGTTACCACTGTACCAATGTGACACACATGTGAACTGCTTAAAAATTAAAAATAAAATAAGATGAATGTACAAAATGTATAAAGATGTTTTTCAATTTTGACCCATTTTTAACCCCCTTTAAAAACTATTTTAACTGGCTAAAGACTCATAAAAGAACAGTCCATAAAAAATCCAATCATTTGAGGCCCCTATCGCCGCTCTGCGATTTTTAGTCTTGTAGAAGAGAGAGTTTGAAAATATGGAGACAGACAGACAGACAGACAAGCATATAGCCTTTTATATGTATATTGTGTTGAAAAAAAAGAACTCTTCAGCTTCCGCTTATGGTCTCCGGAAGGGAGTAACTTCCCTTGAGCATTCTTTCTTTTTTCCGCTAAATCAACGGCAGTACTCATAGTGGCTCATCCCTGCATAGTTCTCAGTAAAATAAAGCTGTTTTCAAGCATTTTCAGACTTTGGCTTTTTCATTACAATTTATTTTACTGAGAATGGAAAAATACAAATACCCGAACATCTGGATTTGGACCCCACGAAAATGGACACTGCCAACACATGGTGACACTAGACGAGATCATTCAACATATTCCTTGAAGCGGTTCACAACTAACGGATGAATTAAAACTTAATTTATTAATTAACCTGGTAGTGTATCATCATGTACGGCATAATCACCAAAGTTAAGCAACATTGAACCTGGTCAGTCCTAAATGGGTGACCATTTAGGACTTTCTTGTACCGTATGTGCTCTCCGCTTATCTCAGTATTGTTTTCAGTCGTCCTGGACTTCTCCTTGCCACTGAACAAGCAGTGCCGATTCAGGAGAGGTGTGGTTGGAGATTGCGCAACCCTTGCCACACAATTCCACACGCAGCTGTCCATACAGGGGGGGGGGTTAACCTTTGTCTTTCAAGACTGAACAGAGGCATCGTTTTTCATTTCCGGCAATATTCAAACATATTTCTGACATTAATGACTACCAGACAGCCATGAAAACCTTTGAGGAAGTTTTTGTTCAGCCTAAAAACAGCATCTTCTGTGAGCATTTATTGGCAACTCATCGGCAACAAACAAATGAAAGCGTGGACCAATATTTACAGTACTGTAAAGAACTCGCCAAGGTACAAATGAGGGATGCATCTATAAACGGAATTTCATCATCCCACATAAGACGGAGGCTTCGAGAGAACAACTTTGTTTTATCGTTACTTCCATGACAAGTTCTCGTCTGAGCTCCAATCCCTGGTCTCCCCTCCCGCCAATCTTTCACGATAAACACCCATCTAGCTGAAACCACTGTCAAAAATTTTCCCCACTCTTTAACAGCGCCAAAACCAAAACATAGATTCCATGAACAAAGCTTCTTTCTTAGAAGTGCACGCCTGTGGAACTCTCTTCCGTCTGCCTGTTTCCCACCTGACTACAACTTGGATGTCTTCAAGTCCAACATAAACAAATTCCTGATGAACCGCCCCCTTAAGTAAGACACTTTATCAAATCTCCAATACTAACGATTACTACAATACTAACCCATTGATTATTGTACATGCAATAATCCTTATCCCCAAGTGGCTTCCGGGCCTTGATAAGTGGTGACTTCAATGTAAAAAAAAAAACCCAACAAACTCGACTTACATACTGTATAAAATCAAGCTATCATGCTTGAGACGGCCCCAAAACAATTGACAACATATGCTCAGTCAGACTCATTGACTGCATCTATGTCCACAGCTAAAACAGAAGAAGAAAAGGATGACCAGTCTAGGTGCAAGGAACAACTCACAGTAGTGGCACTCTCAGGACAGAAATACTTCTTCGGTGGAAACCCAGGACATGAATGGGCGAGGTGCTCCACCAGAAATTCTGTATGTAAAAACTGTAAGAAGGAGGGACATTTTGCCCATGCCTGCAGATCTTCAACATTGGCTGCTATAAATTACAGTGAGTCGCTTCTCACTTCATTAGTTCCTTCTTTAAATTTCTGGGATAGTCTATCTCGTTCGTCCTTAAGGGTAAAAATCAAAGGTGAACCTATGCAGATACTCATTGATACTGAGATCTCTGAAAATTTCATCCATCCTGATAAAGTAAAGATACTCAGATTAGCAGTCTTGCCTCTACTCTTGGACATTGTGTTGTATCTCTCAGTTTGAATGGAAGGGCGTACGATAATGTCAAGCTATTGATTATGGCCGACCTATACAGTGATATTATTCTTGGGCATAAATTTCTAAACCAACATTCTTCGGTAGAAATACCTTTCGAGGACCCCTTCCTCCTCTCACTGTTTGTGGACTGACCGCTATTAAAAATGACTCTTATCCTTCTCTCTTTACAAATCCAACCTCAGACTGTTGCCTAATAGCAGTTAAATGCAGGAGACATGCTCAACCTGATGCTGAATTTATTAAATCAGAAATAACCTATATGCTAAAAGAAGGTATTATAGAGCCCTTTCAATCTCCATGACGAGCCCTAATGCTTGTAGTGTTGCCTGAGAATCACAAGAAGAAACTTGTTGTGGATTACTCTCAAATGATAAACCGGTTCACTCTCCTAGATGCTTATCCTCTTCTTCAAATAGAGGACATGGTAAATGAGATTGCCATTTACCAAGTGTTTAGCACTTTTGATCTAAGCAGTGCTTATCAAGTTGCCATCAAACCGGAAAAATGAAAACACAGTCTTCGAAGCTTCTGGATCCCTCTACCAGTTTTGTGGAATTCCGTTTGGAGTAACCAATGGAGTAGCAAACTTCCACATAGTCATCAATGATATCGTCAAACGAAAAAATCTCCAAGAAACCTTCGCCTTCATCGATGATGTTACAGTTTGTGGAGAAAATAAGGCTAAGCATGATACTAATTAAAAAGTTTTATGAAGGCTGTCGTAAAGTATGGACTTACACTGAATAAAAGCAAGTGTCACTTGCTTCTGTAGACTTGCTTGGGTATACTATAAGCAAAGGTTCGGTAAAACCAGACTCTGACAGACTTAAAGGATTAATGAACTTGCCGCCCCTCAAGATCTTCCTTCACTTCAATGAGCTACGGGAATATTTTCTCACTATTCAAAGTCGATATCGAACTTCTCTGAGAAATTTCATCCCCTAACCAAATAACCAAAGTTTCCCCTCACTAAGGAACAAACCGACACCTTTAGGGACCTAAAGAAAGAAATTGCTAAATCGTCCCAAGTAGCTATAGACTCTTCTCTCCCTCTTGAAGTTGAAACTAATGCTTCAAAGCATGTCATCTCTCTGACCAGTGGCTTTCTTTTCAAGAACTTTAACCACCGCCGAGCAGAAGCACTATGCAGTTGAAAAGGAGGCCTATGCAATTATAGAGGTGATTCGAAAATGACAACATTTACTGCTCATGAAGCATTTTAATTTGATCACTGACCCAAAGTCTGTCTCTTTTATGTTTAAGGAAGAGCAAAATAAAAACTGAGAAGATTACGAAATGGAAGCTAGAACTTGCCTGTTTTAGCTATGAAATTGCCTATCACCCAGGGAAACAAAATGTTACTGCAGATGCCTTGTCTCAAATTTGTTCTTCTACCACTTCTGTTGACGAATTGTTTGTTTTCAAAATGGCGAACAAGACGACAAGAAAAAAAAAAAAAAATTTTCCTGTCTTTTTCTCTCTTACTTTCCTTCTCTGTACTGCTCTAACCAAGTATGCCGACCTATTCCACAAATCCCAAAAACTCAACATGAAATATCTCCAGAATAAAAACTCGATTAAACCTAGAACCCCATTTTCCAACGTAGACCCCTACTACCAGGTCTCCTTCTCCAACATCAGGGGTCTACATTCCAACCTTCCAGAGGTTGAAACCCAATTACAGGAGACGAAACCAGACATATTATTTCTAAGTGAAACTGGAATAGGGCCGACCACTTCCCTAGATGAGTTCATAATTAACGGATACTCAAATTTAACAGCTAAATCTGACCCCCAAGATCGCCATGGGCATGGAATATGTGCCTACATTAAGGATGGCTTCCCGTGTGGCAGGGATATCTCTAGAGAAGATCCTAATTTACCCTATATGTGCTTCAGGGTTGCACTTGCTAACACCACTGCATTTATATTTGCCCTCTATAGGCCCCACAACAGCGGAGTTACTATCTTTAAGAGCATATCTGAGAAAATAGACCACATACTGTCTTCACATCCCTCGGCTAACATCCACATATGTGGTGACTTCAACGCCCATAACGTGGAATGGCTGACCCATTCAAATAAGACAGACGATGAGGAGAGGTTTTGTCATGATTTTGCCATTGCTTATGACCTCACTCAGATTGTTTGCGAACCCACCCATGTGCCCGATACACCCGGCTAATATGCAAGCCTCTTAGACCTTTTTCTCTCAACTTCCCCTGAGCTATGTTCATGTTCCGTTCATTCTCCTCTAGGATCCTTCAACCACTCCGTCATATCAGTTAAGATAAAAACGAAATGTAAGAAGCCCCCAGACGTACCCCTCCACCGTACTGTATACCGATACTCTATGGCTGACTGGGATAGCTTCCGTACATTCATATCTGATTTACCTCTGCACTCCATGTTTAAAAAGGATGTGTCCTCTATAGTATCAGATCTGACCGAATGGTTAATTGTAGGCATAGACCAATTCATACCATCTAAAAAATTCAAACAAAAACCTAACAGCCAGCCATGGTTCTCCCCAGATTGTGCTGCTGCTATCGCGCACAGAAATCACTTTTTCCATAGCTACCAACATAATAGATGCACTGAGACTAAAGCTGCTTTCAGGTCTGCCAGCAACCACTGTAAAAGAGTAATAAAAAATGCAAGAGAGCTATATGCCCAGTCTGTTAAATCCAAGGTAGCTGATCAGCGGCTTGGATCCCACCAGTTTTGGCAAATAACAAATAGGATCCTGAATAGAAGTGTGCGTTCTATCCCAACCATTATCAATGGACCAGAGGTCATCTCGTCAGCGTCAGACAAGGCCAAACTATTTGCAAAGAACTTTGCAGCTAATTCTACCCTATGCGACGAAGGCCATCAACTCCCCATATTTCCTCCTATAACACAGAACAAGCTAGGTAACATACAAATATCCGTGCATGAGGTCGCCAAGCTAATAAAGAACCTAGATTCCAGTAAAGCAACTGGCCCTGATGGCATTCCAATTATAGTGCTAAAAAAGCTTCAACCAGAACTTGCTCCCATACTTACAAAACTATTTAAGCGCTGCCTTAAGGAGAAGTGCTTTCCGAAAAAGAAATAGTCAACCACCTCAGCAGGAATAACCTTCTTAGTGACACACAATATGGTTTCCGCTCTGCAAAATCTACCGCAGATGTGCTGACGGTTATATCCCACAGGATTAGTGAATCTCTTGTCAAAGGCTTCCTTTCTAGGGCAATTGCTCTTGACATATCAAAGGCCTTCGACAAGGTATGGCATAAGGGTCTACTTCACAAGATTTCCAGCTACGGTATAACTGGAAATGTTTTCTCAATCATTAAATCTTTTCTCTCCGATAAGCTCATAAGAGTAGTGGTAGATGGACAAAAATCGGAGGCCTACAATATAAATGCTGGAGTCCCTCAGGGGTCAATCCTGGGCCCAACTCTCTTCCTGATCTACATCAATGACCTCCCTAAACACATACTTAAATCATTCGTTGACATCTATGCTGATGACGCGACCATCTACGGCAACACATCAAAGGCTGTAAATGACAAAGTTCTCTCTGATTCTCTCTCCTCTGATCTCGAGCGCGTGGTTCAGTGGGGGAAGATGTGGCTGGTTACCTTTAATGCATCCAAAACCAAACTCCTATCCTTACATCATCAACGCTCTGATCCCCAGCTGGCATCAATTGTGATGGATGGCTCTCGTCTGGGTGAGGCCCCGTGTTTTGACAAGCTTCTGGGTTTGACCTTTACTCCTGATCTGAAATGGAACACGTACATCAAGTTTGTTGCCAAGGTCGCTGGAAAGATGGTGGGATCCTTCTACCGCTCCAGAAGATATCTCACTACTGATGCAATTCTCTATCTATATAAAAGCCAAGTACGTCCAAGGATGGAATACTGTTGCCATATCTGGGCAGGTGCTGCTAAAAACAGCCTATCCTGCCTTGACAGAGTACAAAATAGACTTCGTGGCTTAGTGGGGGATGCCCTTTTCTCTTCCCTGCAACCTCTCTCCCACAGAAGAGACGTTGCAAGCCTATCCTTGTTTTATCGTTATTTCCATGGCAGATGCTCGTCTGAACTCCAATCTCTGGTCCCCCCCTCGCCAATCTTTCACGAAAAACACCCGTCTAGCTGAATCCACTGTGAAAAATTTCCCACACTCTATATCTGTGCCTAAATCAAAACGCGGATTCCATGAACAAAGCTTCTTTCTTAGAACTGCACACCTGTGGAACTCTGTTCCATCTGCTTGCTTCCCTCCGGACTACAACTTGGATGTCTTCAAGTCCAATGTTAACAAATTCCTAATGAACCACCCCCTTAAGTAAACACTTCATCAAAGCTCTACACTAAGGTGATGTACTTGCAATAACCCTTATCCCTGAGTGGCTTCCGGGCCTTGATAAGTGGTGATCACTGTGTAAAAAAAAACAAAAAAAAACAAGACAGCCACTTTTCAGTTACTCATGAGTAATTTATTTTTCCTGTTCTTGTCCACAATTATCCCTATGTTAAAAAAAAAAGAAGAAAATTTTTTATGATTTATGTACTCACAATGAAAAAAAAATCTTTTTCCAAAAATCACATAAATTGATCGCAGCTTATTTAAAAAACAAAAAAAAAAAAACAAGGTCAAATTTTATGAGTCACCAAAGAGCGACTGTCTTGGCCACCATTATGAAAGCAATCTAAAAAAATATAAAAATAAATAAATAAATAAAAAGAATTTTTAAATGCAGGGGAGGGGGGCATTGGATGAAAAATTATGCCATTTGGGGGTAACTAGGATGCTACATTTCATCAAAACCAAAAATCTGCCATACTATGTGGAAGATGTGAGAGCAGTTACAAAGGCATGCTGGGTTTGTTCTGGAGTAAAACGTAGGTTCCTTAATATATCACCTCAGATTCTCGTAAAAGCAAATAAGCCATTTGAAAGAGTAAGTGTGGACTTCAAAGGACCACTGCCTTCAAATTCTTGCAACCGATACATACTGACAGTCATTGGTGCATACTCTTGTTTCCCTTTCGCTTTCCTCTGTGCCAATGTTTTAGCTGCAATTGTACGAAAACACCTACTTAGCTTATCATCCATATTTGGAAATCCTTCTTTTGTACATTCTGATTGTGGAACAGCTTTCATATAAGATGAACTAAAGGAATTCTTGCTTTCTCAAGCCATTGCTACTAGTCAAACGATATTGCCTCCTATCTTCAAGGTCACGAACAAGTGGAAAGACATAACAGAATCATCTGGCAAACAGTTACCTTAGCTCTACAGTCGAGAAACCTCCATGTTACAAATTGGAAAAGAGTACTAGATGTAGTCCTCCACAGGATTCACTCATTACTTTCCATCTCCAATAATTGTACTCCCCACGATTGTCTCTTCAATTTTCAAAGGAAATCAGCTACTGGAGATTCCAAACGCCAAGTCTGTCCTTTTAAAGTGACATGTACGCGGAAGGAAATATGAGCACCCTAGTCGAAATCATAAACTTACTTGAAGTCAATCCTAACTATGCTCATGTTCGTTTCAATAATGGGCGAGAGACGATAGTGTCCCTACACCACTTATCTTCATTGGGTGATAGGATGAGCAGTTTGGGGGCAGAACTAGATCCTCTGCCAGAGAACCAACAGCTACAGAATGCACCATTGCAGTCCAACAATTCAGATCCTCTGCCAAACACATTTGAAAACTCCATCGTCAAGAATTTGACTCCTACTCCTCCCCACTCAGATGATCAACAGAAGAGATCATTGGAGGAGGATGAGGTGCTCAATTTTCAACATTCTACAACCAGCTTTGAGCTTTTGTTTCTTTTCTCTTTTTATTTTCAATTTAAACAGACTTGATCTTGAGATTCCATGTAGCCTTACATCCCAAGACAATCATATAGGCTCAAACTTCACTGAGCGTCGGAAAAAAAACAAAACCTCTTTAACTTCCGCTTATGCTCTCTGGAAGTGAGTGACTTCCCTTGATCTTTCTTTTTTCTTTCTTTTGCTTAATTAACTGTAGTACTTGTAGTGGTTCGTCCCTGCATGGTTCTCAGTAAAATAAAGCTTCTTTCAAGCATCTTCAGACTTTGGCTTTTTCATTACATATGTCTATCTATCTATCTATCTATCTATCTATCTATAAAAGTGAACGTGTCTGTATATCTGTCTGTCTGTGTGTGTACATTTCCCTATGCAATAACTCTGTCAATTTTTAGTCTACAGACTCGAAATTTGATATACAGGATACTGAGATTTGGGAAAATCTATGTGATCGGTTTTCGGCTAGAAATTTAGCTGTTAAGGGGTTAAAGTTCAACGATTTGACCTTTGAGAACTCTACCAAACTCCCCCGACAATTTTGGGTCTAAACACTTGAAATTTTAGATATAGGTTACTTGGGCATGGATTTAACGTAATAACTTGATTTGAGCCGAAAACAATAACTTTTAAGTGGTCATAATAGGGGTCAAAGTTAAAAAAATTGACCGATTTTTTCTTTTTTTTTTTTTTTTCTGAACATACGCATCCAAATACCCGGGCAATGCCGGGCACCCATGCTAGTATATCTATAAAAGTTAAAGTGTGTGTGTGTGTGTGTGTGTGTGTGTGTGTGTGTGTGTGTGTGTGTGTCTGTCTGTCTGTCTGTCTGTCTGTCTGTCTGTCTGTGTATATTTCCCAATGCAATAACTCTGTCAATTTTCAGTCTAAAAACTCGAAATTTGATATACAGGGTATGGAGATTTGGGAAAATCTTTGTAATCTGTTTTCGGCCAGAAATTTGGCTGTTAAAGGGTCAAAGCTCAATGATTTGACCTTTGAGAACTCTACTAAACTCCTCCAACAATTTTGTGTATAAACACTTGAAATTTTAGATATAGGTTCCTTGGGCATGGCTCTAACTTGATTTGAGCCCAAAACAATAAATGTTAAGGGGTCGTAATAGGGGTCAAAGTTAAAAAAAATTTGACCTCTGCAGTCTCTACCAAATTACTCAGACAATTTCTGGTCTAAACATTTGAAATTTTACATAAAGGGTATTCAGAGATAGGGCAAGCTTTTTAATCGGTTTGGGTCGAAAATTTGAGCTACCAATATATAAATATATGTATGTATGTTTGCATGTCTGCCTAAAACTTTCGATAGAGGCAACGGATTTTCACAAGATCAGTATTGTTTTGAAGCTCGACCCTTCAGATGACAAATACCGAAAAATTGGCTAAAACATTAATTTCTTCACCCTCAACTGGGCACTTTTCTACAGGGAGGGGGTCGTTTTCCCCCCCGATATTTTTGAAAGTCATCCCCTCTTTTCAATTGTCTAGCCTTAATTTAAACCTACATCACTTTCGGTTTGGTAGTGGTCGTAACAGCACAGACGTCAAATTTTTTTCCCATTCTTTTCCTCCTTTGCAGTGCGGGTTCGATCCTGTCTTCCTACTACAACTTTTGTTTTTTTTCTTTTTGCTCAACACACACTTTCAAACACCTGGGAAACGCCGGGCACCCATGCTAGTATATCTATAAAAGTGAAAATGTCTGTGTGTGTGTGTTGTGTGTCAGTCTGTGTGTGTACACTTCCTTACCAAATAACTCTGTCAATTTTCGGTCTACAGACTCGAGATTTGACATAAAGGGTATTGAGATTTGGGAAAATCTTTTTAATTAGTTTTCGGCTAGAAATTTGGCTGTTAAGGGGTCAAAGTTCAACGATTTGACTTTTGAGAACTCTACCAAACTCTTCCGCTAATTTTGGGTCTAAACATTTGAAATTTTAGATATAGGTTACTTGGACATGGATCTAACTTTATAATTTGGTTTGAGCCCAAAACAATAAATGTTAAGGGATTATAATTGGGGTCAAAGGTTTTAAAAAATTGATCCCTGCGGTCTCTACCAAATTGCTCATCCAATTTTTGGTATAAACATTTGAAATTTTACATAAAGTGTATTCAGACACAAGGCAAGCTTTTTAATTGTTTTTTTTTTTTTTTGCTGAAAATTTGGCTTCCAAGGAGTCAAAGTCCGAAAGATTTTACCTTTGCAGTCTCTATCAAACTATTAAGCCAATTTTGGGTCTAAACATTTGAAATTTTACATAAAGGGTATTCAGACATGTAACAAGCTTTTTAATAATTTTTTGGACAAAAATTTGTCTGGCAAGAGGTCAAAGTTTACAGCGTTGACCTTTGCAGACTTTACCAAACTCCTCCGCCAATTTTGTGTCTAAAAACTTGAAATTTTAGTTGTAGGTTACTTGAATATGGGTCAAACATTTTAATTTAATTTGAGCCCAAAACAATAAATGTTAAGGGGTCAAAATTGGGGTCAAAGTTTTAAAAAATTTGACATCTAAAGTCTCTACTAACTTTTCTCTATGGTATTTAAGGAAGCCTATTATATAGAAAGGCATTACCATGCATATTCATACTTTTTAATATATACATATGTACATATGCAAAGCTGGGCAGAACTGCTAGTTTGTTATATTTTCGTTTTCTGAATAAATTTTGTCTGCTTTCAACTGAATTACTTCTCCCTTTACGTTATGTCACCTAATATAACTATTTTTACCATTATTATCGAAATAGTTTTTCATGAATAATTATTTTTCTACCTGATCGTTTTTCGTAATTGTTGGATATGCTACTATTTGCGGCATGACAATTGCATTTCACTTTAAATTTTTTTTTACTTGAAATTCACTATTTTCTCGTTATTATAATATAGAAGCACCATTCTCTTTTATTACTAAAAAGAAACATTTAGAAAGGAGATGACAATTCATACCAAGTTTCTACTTTAATATATATATATATATATATATATATATATATGATATAGAAAAGTCATATTTTCATCTGCATGCATGTCCGGTTAAATGTCAGAAATTTCACAAGTCATCCATTCAGGGATTACCTTCTCCTTTGGGAGAGATGATTGGTTTATTTCCGGTCGCCTGAAGCATCCTTACTGAGGAATGACAATGGACACGATCACGGCAAATTTTAAAGACTGCCATCATTCTAGGAAAGTTGAACTAGCCGACGACCCTATCTGAACATTTAACTGACTGACTATCACGCATATTAACCTATGTGTGGCCTACATAAATAGAAAGCCATTCCATTTAAATCATGTTACCTGTTGACATTGCAGAATAAAGTATAATGGCCACGGTTAGGCGATAGATGACTATTATGAGGATATTAATTTTCTGTTACAATTCTCAAAGAGATTGTGCATGAATTCACAAAGCTGGTCCAAACAGGACTGTATTTTCTTTTCCGATTTTACATTTGGACACATGCAATTCAAAAGGAGCCTTTTTTTTGCCGGGGAAATAGTGTAGAGAAGTTTTATTTTTTAAAAGTGCATTTCATTATTATTCATTTTAAAAATTAACTTGTTTTAAAATATTTTGGAATGAGATTTTTTTTTTTATAATCGTTTATTTTTATTTATTCATTAAGTTTTTATTTATTTATTTTGATACTACAGCTGACACCGTCTATTTCCTATTTCTATTATAATACTCATCATAATAATCGACTATTTTGCTTTCAGGTGTTTTTCGGTAGACTAACAACATAACACTATGTGATACCATTACGTAAACACCAAGCAATGGCTAGAGTAAGTTAACCAAATACAATCACTTTTAGATAAGTTTTATAAATCCCTCAACAATTTCTTTAGCAATTGAAACAGAAAATAATTATCGTTGTAACAGTGGTCTTTCACCTAATATATTCTGTGATGTCATCAGGTAAAGTGACTTCAGTGTATCAGCCTTCTACTTGTGTAGACCATGATCGAGTAGGTTAAAATACGTGATCGCCAACTGACTTCATGTCTTACCTTGTTGCACTTAGAAGAAGTCAGAAGATAAATACACTTCTTGCAGCGGGTCAAAAGGCGAAGATGCCAATTGACCGTACAACTAAGAAGTTGACACAAGGCAAAGAGGTAACAACAACAGCAAAGAGGTGACAAAAACAGATGATCGGTTAAAGACGATGTTTTATTTTACCAAGAGAAAACGGTAAATCGTATAGCAATGGGGATCATGAATCAGGATCATTTAGAGTGAAAACAAACGTCTCGTGGGGCTGAAAATTGTGTTTCCCTGAATTAAGATAACGTGTCTCAGGCTGGTCCGGGATTTGTAGACAGGATCTGATGCCAGAAAGGGTACCAGACTTCGACAGGGTACTGGACATCGATTTGGCACTGGAACGGGTAGCTGGACGCATGCGCACTGTGCTAGAGGAAAGAAAGGTGGAAAGGAAAAATGACAGCCATAGCAAGGAGCTAATGTGTCACATATAAAGACATGCGGGAATTATGACTGACACATGCCCACACTCACGTGCCACGTGCCCACCTGAAAAGAGAAAAACAGATTTAAGAAATTTTTTCATTTGAATCCATTGTGAGCGGATGTGTTCGATTGTGCTGGTCTTCAAAGCAAGGCCCCAGTTGAATCGCATGGCAAAGAAGTCCCGTAACAGCCGTGTATAGAATTATTGAAGAAGGCTGCTTCCTTAACTGGATGGCACAAGGCCATCAGATGGGAGTACTAAGATCATGGAAGGAGGAGAAAACGAAAATATGAGGCAATATCTGTCATCCGAGGAACTTTATGAGATTGGATTTGTTGTACCCTGAAACAAACGATTTGCCTCCCCATGAAGACCAGCAGATATCTGCTATATTGGAATTTTACTGTATTCTGCATGTGAGCCAGTCGAATGACCCATGCTTTTCCAAGCAGAGGATTGCCTGCCTTCTATGGACTGTTTGCATATGTATGTATGGGCCTCAAGGTTTTTATATAAAGACAGACGCATATTGGAGGTTGAGAATCGATTTTATTTGCTACTAACAACTTGTATTAGGAGAGGTAAAGTGTTCGTAGGATGGAATGTGATTTAACAAAGGAGATGAATGTTCATAAAATGTTTGTAGGTACGTATGAATTGACAAGGAATGAATGTTCGTAAACTGTTTGTAGGTATGTATGAATTGACAAGGAATGAATGTTCGTAAAATGTAACTTATCTTTTGGACGATGGAGAGGGTTAGGGTAGGCCGGTCATCCTGCTGTCGGTGATGCGTGTCCTGGCTTGTAACTGGAAAGCGAGTCTCTTCTTTCATCAGTGCTAGCAGCCCAGCGTCTTCATCTTCTTTCTCCTCCTCACTTCTTTGGTTTGTGTGAATTAGGCATTGTTTAGAATTGAAGGCGTTTGGCCCATAACATGAGAGCGTAGTCAGCTTCAGTTCACTGGTGCCTTATTTCTTTTTCTTCTTCATCTCTTTAGGTCGGGTGGGAGAATCCGTCCATGCATTTACTGACGCAGCAGGGCGAATCTCTTCTCTCCCCCCTTCGTGGTTCCCTCAAACACCCTCGTTTTATAGTGGCAAACTGGCTCCCAGCGACTGTGATATTTGAGGTGTTTATTTTAGGTGCGGAGCTCTGCCATTGGTCAATAATTATTTTGTGGTTATCTTATTTTTTTCATCCCGAGCGGAAGCGATGCGTGGAGCCATGTGCAAAAGACAATTTTTCATTTTGTCTCTCATGGTGGATGCGTTAACATCTGGTTCGCTGCTAATTCTCATCATGTTCCCACATATGCCTGGATTAAAACCTTATTGGTAAATTACTTGAAGTCGGGTTGGTGATTTTATATTTCTCGTTATCTTCGTTTTAAATGAAAGAAAAAAATGATCAGAGGAAACCCAATATTGTATCCAACGTCCATTCATCGAGTTTAAATGACTTTGCTGCTAATATATTCGTGGCATATCTTTGATCCCCACTTCATGAGGAGTGCTCCCCATTGCAATCGACTTAACTTATGAGGAACTATTCGGCTAGCGGAGCTTTCTTATGTTTCAAGTTCTGGCAGGTCTTCTGATAAACACTTAGCCAGCAGAACTTTCTTGTGTTTCAAGCCCCAGCTGACCTTCTGATGAATATTCAGCCCAAAGGGCCCTCTTGTGTTTTAAGCCCCATTGAGCCTTCCGATGATGGAAATCTTTAAGGAATTTTTGCTGATACATGTTGCTTTTATTTCTTTCTGTCAGTTACATATTTTTATTACAGCATCATTCAGTTGTTAATTGTTTTATGAAAAAAAAATAATAAAAGAAACCGGACCCAAAAAATGATGAAATTCAACTATTTGGATTTTTGTGTGCTCTTTTTCATTTTTATCACTTTGTTGAACATTCTTGCTTTCTGCTAGCCTGCTGAACCTCTACCATTCTTGCCCCAGTTGAAGATCTAATAAAGATATAGATATTTGTTTTCTTTCTTTTACCTATACTCAACCCAATATCATATGAAAGCCCTCACCCCCAGGGGTCTGACATTTAATGGGAGACAGTTGGTTGGCATTACTTTAATAGTGGACTCCGCCACCCTTTGAACAAGCCGGAATAGAGCTAACTAACAAGTCCGAGGGCTAGGACTGAAATTAAACTCAAGGGTTGGAACCGGATTGGAGATGTATTAACAGACACTGAAACTAGTAGCTGGATGTCAGTGGGTTCTGGAGTTGGAAGCCTGATGTCAAGGACTGTTGGAGCTAGTGGCTGGAAGTGCTGGAGGCTGCAGGAGTGAACTGTAGGCTACTAGAAACTGCAGGAGTGAGCTGGGGCCGTTGAAGTTGCTAGATGAAGAAGAGAGCCTCAGAAGACAGGCAGTAGTGTATTCGTTACAACTCTACTTTCAACCGAGTCGTTGTTTTTTTCGTTCACCACACTCTTTTCTTCTACCTCTTCTTTTACACACGTCTGTTCGCTTTAGTGACTAAAAATCGTCTGTCCTCCCGCTTTCCTTTCCTCGTTATTTATGGAACCAGGGTACGAGATTCTCCGAGATTCCCAGAGATTCCCAGAGATTCCACAAGACTTTTTTCCACATAAAAGCCTGCGGGCACCATCTTGATTCTCAATTTGTGCTCTGCAGGCACAAACACGCAGCCGCTTTAACGGTAAGCCACTTCTTTCTCCACACTCCTCCCTGGTCTCATGATCACAGAGACGGCAGGGGGGGGGGGTGGCGATCGCCGCCGTCAGGTGCTTCTGTGAAGGGGGACAGTGCTGCTCTCATCTTCGCGTGTGCTCTTATCCACCGCCTGATGGTCGGGGAAGGCTTCATCTCCGTGGAGGCTACTGATATCAGAGTCACTGCTTGATAGGGATGGTGCAAACCAAAGCGATGGCCCACTCGTCTCAGAGTCAGAGTCACTCTCATCGTCCACTGGAGGTGGTACATGTGTCACTGTCCGTAGGTCCCTAACGTGATGGGGTACGCCATCAACCTGGATACACTGCTGACTCACCACATCGGTCACTGTGCCCCGTTTATACTTGTCAGTACATCGGTTTCCTGGCGGCTTCACCCAGACAGCATCCCCTTTGGCATATCGATTCCGTTCTATCTCAGTGGCCACAGTTGTATTGGGGTGGATTCCTTTTTCTCGGACACGGTACTGATAGATTGCGTTTGCAGGCGCCGTTCCTGGAGAGACGCCATCCTTCGGCATGAGATTATACCAGTACACAGCTTCTGCGATGGTGCACTGCTTCCTGGCTGCAATTGTTTTGATGCTGCTATGGCTTCTCTCAGCTATACCATTGCCAGAAGGCACATAAGCGCATCTAAGCCGCAGCCGCACACCCCATTCTTGTAAGAACTGCCTCATCTGATGGCTGCAAAAGGCTGGGTCATTGTCCGTCAGCACTTCATTGGGCGCACCTCTTTCACAGAACACGGATGACAGCTGGCGAATAATGTTGCAAGAGTCCTGGCGCCCAAGGAGTCTCCAGACCGCGGAACGTGTAGGCCCACAATCGATGAGGGTAAGGAAGTAGTTGCCACCGTAGTGTGTGATGTCCATGCCCACTCTCTGCCACTTACCACTCACTCCCAACTCCCCTTTCTTCCATCGTGCTGGAGCTGGGTTGATGGATTGGCAGGCCTCGCAACTTTCCACTACTCTCCGGATATCTTTTTTTTCTACTCCTGGGTCAATCATCTTGACAAAGTACAGTGTCCGCTTGATGCCAGGATGTCCACACTGTCGATGAATGTCCATGATGCACGCTGCATCCACATTGCACACAACTGCTGCACATGTATTTTGCAGATTATCAGAATCTCTTCGAGCACCAGCCAGAAGCCATCATTGAGGGACTCTTGTCAGAGCATCTGCTCTGTTGAGCGCAGACCTGATCAACACTACGTCCACGGTCAGGTCGTACTCTGTGATGGTGTCGACCAAGGTGGCAAGCCGTCTTCAAATTAATATCTCACTCGATGCTCGTGTCGTCAGCCATGCTCTTCCACTTAATGCATCGGTTATCCACCGATGAGTGCATGCCGAGTCAGTCATGATATGTAGAACCTTGGCTTGCCATTGAAGCGCCAAGTTAACGCCCTTCAATGTGGCATCAAGTTCGGCCAGGTTTATGTGCCTCGAATCATTCTCTGGCCGAAGCCAACAGGCATCTTCAATAATGGAATCATTAACTGCAAGGGAAACTCCAAGAGCCAGTGAACTAGCATCCACCCAGACCGTGAACTCATTCCCGCAACACTTTCCCTGAACAGGGTCATCACTGGTCAGCCTGGACACAGTCTCTGTCAGCATGCTCCTTAGGGTGATATTGTGTACTGCATCGTCCCATCCCAATGACACGGTTGTTGCACGTCTTTTTACGGCCACCACGGCCACCATGAGCCAACTGCACACAGGGAAATGGCCTACCATCTTTCCACAAAGCGAAAACACTGTTCGTCGAGTGATGTTTGATGGGACCTTGGGGACGTGACTTCCTCTTCTTCAGCAAAGTCCCTCCTTGCTATTGCGCACATGCAGGCCGAGAACTTTTGCTCCATCGCACAGACGCTCTGGTTCCTTACATGTCAGTCCAAAGCTCTCAAAGTGCATTCTAACTGATTGCGCTGACATGAGGCTCTCATTGACGAATATATCATCGATGTATGAGGATGTTGCCTGTTGCACTGCCTCATCTTGCTGCCGGATAGCATGCATGATTGCTGTCATAATGCCTGGTGCAACATTTAGACCGAACCCTAGCCTGGTTAGACAATATCGGGTTCCTCCAATTTCCACAGTCTGAAATGGCCACAATTTCCTCTCAATGCATATTTGCAGATAGGCCCTGCGTAGGTCCAGAGTTGCCACGTTCGATCCCTGCTGTCACCACTCCCTTAATTTGAGTGCACACACAACAGCCCTTGCCATATATGGGTTGATATGCTCATTGAGCTCACAGTAGTCTAGGATGGGGCGGACCTTTTGTTTGGTCTCTTGTACGATGGCCATCAAGGGAATCAGCCCTCGCGGGAGGTCAAGCTCATCCTCTGGGTATGGAAGAAGCCAGCCATTGTCGATCCACGTCTGCAGTTCTTCTTCATACTGTTCCCTTAGCCACATGGGTGGGGGATATTCCGATAACTGGTTCCGCAAGGATATTGGTGGCTGATCGTTTGACCACTTCCAAGATGCCATCCATGCATTGGTGTTTCTATCATACTCTGCACGAAAGTCAGGCTCGTCGAGAGTTATGGCAGCACAAACATGTTCCTCACATCAGGAGAACTGAACCTTGCCGGTTCTGTCCACAGTAATTCCACCCAGTTGTGTAATCAAGTCCATTCCCAGGAGTAGATCATACCCGAGAATCTCTCCCTCCACAACCAGGGCTCGCACGGCTACTGCAGGCCCGTCGTTGATGCTTGTGCAGATAATACTCACCCCACAAGAGGCTAGTGAACCTCCGCCTACAGTTAGTACCAGAATTCTCTCTGCTTTCCAAGTGGTACAGCATATCTTGCTCACAAGAGTCTAGGTGCACCCAGTGCCCACAAGCGCGAGGCGCTCGCTTCCATTAATGTGTATGCTTACAGTGGGTAGCGCCCTGCTCAATGATGATCTGGGGAGAAGACTGGCGCTGTAGCTTCTTCCCCTTGCCCGTTTCCCAGACAGGTGCGGGCCAGGTGTCCGCATTTTTTGCACTTGTAGCAGTGCGGCCCGTCAAGTTTCCAAGTTGGTTGATGTGACGAAAGACAATCACGGGCCAAATGGTTGGGTCCTCAACACTTATAGCAGGTTGTAGCTGCGCCCAGGTCCTGCAATCCAACCTGTGATGGTTGTACAGCTGCCGCTTGGTCTATAGTGTTAGGGCTTTTCTTTAGTATTGCTCGTGCCCGCGCCAGTACTTCCGATATGTCCATCTCGTCCACTTGGGATGAGGCATGGAGCAGATCTTTCACACTCTTAGGTAATCCTACAACAAAGGCGCACACCAAGCCTTTGTCTGACATCCCTCCAAAAAGGACCGATAGCTTTTTTAGTTCAGCCAGATACACATCCACCGTTTCTCCGGGATGTAATTTTCGGGCCATTAATTCCTTCCATGCAGTAACTGGATCCAATGCAAATGCTGTAAAAAGGGCGCGCTTGATGCAGGCGAAATCTGTTATCTTCTCATCAGCCAACTGCTGATATACTGCATATGCTCCCCCAGTGAGGCGCATTGGGACCACGCATTCCATACGCTTCACCCCACTGAGCTGACATATTAATTCTGCTTTTTCCACCCATTCCTGCACTGAGTGATCAGTGCTACTGCCATCAAACAGGGGAATTAGCTTGGGGTCAAATCCTGACGTCATGCCGAAATAGCTTGTGTTCGTTACAACTCTACTTTCAACCGAGTCGTTGCTTGTTTCGTTCACCACACTCTTTTCTTCTACCTCTTCTTTTACACACGTCCGTTTGCTTTAGTGACTAAAAATCGTCTGTCCTCCTGCTTTCCTTTCCTCGTTATTTATGGAACCAGGGTACGAGATTCTCCGAGATTCCCCAAGACTTTTTTTCACATAAAAGCCTGCGGGCGCCATCTTGATTCTCAATTTATGCTCTACAGGCACTCGTCTGACAAGACGTTGCAATCATCATTATTATGGTAGTTATTATGGTAGTATTATTATGGTAGTTAGTCCTTGTAATGGCCACAGAAATAAAACAGAATCTATTTTATGATACAAAATATGAAAAGATGTTTTCATATCCAACCCCAAAACTTCTGGCTTTATTTATTTATTCTTCCCCCCCTCTCTCTCTCTCTCTCTCCAACAAGATGTGAACAGACACAACGTGTATGATGCTGTCCCACAAAAAACATACTTCTTTTGTAGACAAACGTTTACAATAAAATAAGCAATTAGAAGGCCATTACGTTAATTCTTCTTACTTCCTTGAAGTAGTAGTCATAATTGTAACATCCTAAAAAGAGCTGTTTGAACTATTGCTGCTATTGATTGAAGAGGCTTGAGCAACCACGGATAAATCTATGGTAAAAATTTGCCATCCCCAAGAAACGTTGTAGTTACTTTATAGATGTGGGCATCAGAAAATCCTGTATGGCTTCTATCCTATCAGGTAGTGGGTTGATTTCATAAGCGTTTGTTTGGCGTCCGAGAAAGTCTGTGTTGTGTGCCAAATTCACACTTGTCTGGGTTGATTCAGAGTAATGTGGTGGCGACGAACACTTCTTCCAGGTGATGTTCATGGGTCTTTGCTGGCCACTAGGATGTTGTTGATGTATGCATAAACATATGGTAGGTCATGCAGAACTTTGTCCATTAACCTTAGAAACGTCTGGGCTGCATTGTGTAGTCTGAAGGGCATTTTTAAGAATTCAAACAATCGAGAAGAGGTTGTGACTGCTGTCTTTGGGATGTCCTCTAGGGCAACTTGGACTTAGTAATACGCCTTGTAGATGTGTTAAGCTTCTGGTAATTCACACAGATTCTGAATTCTCTGTCAGGTTTGGGTACAAGATGTAGTGGTGAAGTATACGGACTGTCTGAGATCGGGGATCGTGAATAAGAACAGGCGACTGTCGGGTTGAAATTCAAGTGCCTCCGAGGTAAGATGATACGCCTCAGGTTGGTCTGGGTCGCATAGACAGGATCTGACACTAGAATAGGTAGCTGGACGTCAACAACGTACTGGACGTTGATGGGCACTGAAACTGGTAGTTGGTCGTCAGTGGGCATTGGAATGGATAGCTAGTCATCGATGGGCTCTGGAGCTGGAAGTTGGATGTCAAGGGCCACTGGAGCTGGTAACTGAAAGCACTGGCGGCTGCTGGAAGCTGAAGGAGTCATTGGATGTAAAGGACAGGCAGTAATAGAGAGTGAACTGTGCATTTAGTTTGTGAGTCGTCCTTATAAAGATGGTTTGAATCGCATTGTCATTTTAATAGTTAGCCCTGAACTACTACTGCTATTGCTGCTGAATACCTCAGCTGCTGGGTTCATTGACTTGACATAGGCGCATCAAAGTTGGGATTTAAGAGTCTCCTCGCTCTCTTATTGTTCTGGAGTGTTGCTGCAAAAGTTACTGGTTTCATGGCAAAGTGTTCCGGTTACAAAAATTGACTAGATAAATAAACAATTAAGTATAATTAATTTTAGGCTGGATTTCTTACAGTCAAAAATGTCTTGAGTGTTTCTTGACTGGTTCGAAATTAAAGTCATTTTAGATCGTTTTGAACATTTATTTACTCTTTTGTTGCAATTTTCGTATTTAAAATTAACCTCTTCTGCTGCTACTGTCATTAAAGGATATTTTATTTTATCGGCTTTAAGTAAATGTGTGATGTAACAGTTGCATAATTGCAATCTATTTTGCATTTGCATGTTCTCACTCACAGAGAAATATATATGTTGGGCCACAAGAACAATTCGTAATGTGTAGACACTGCGACCTGGAAAGAAAATGGCCGCTGAGTTCGAGTTTTATGTAAAACTAAAACTGAAAGAAATCCTTACTCCACATTTAAATTAGAAAGATAATTGGTTGTAAGGAAAGTTTGCTTTGCTCAAAAAAGAGTTTTTTTTTATATTGAATGATGAAATCTATCTTTTGAACATTTACATCCCCAACCATCAATTGACTATGAATAACGGTTCAATGTGCATAGTGAATTACAGCTTTCACACCTCCAAGAACCCATTCCACTACAGACAGGAAGTCTTTCTCTAGAGTTTTAGCCATTTCCTTAGATATGTGTTGCGGGGCCAGTTGTTCCATGGACAATCGACCCAACAACTAACAAGGGAGACACGGGCAAAAAGTAAATAGCAAAAAGGCAAAAAAAAAATGGCAGACACAGGTTGTTTGGTTAAAGATGAGGGTTCGCTTTTTATTTGCAATGGGAAGCGAAAAGTTGTATGATCTGGATGCTAGTTGTCCGGAAGGTCGCACGTCACTGGAGGCTAAGGTCTGGAGGTCTGGAATGGGTACTCTAGACGTAGTGTGGTTTAGGGTTGCTCGCTGGGTCTGGAATGATTGGCTGGTCGTCAGGGTAATCCGGAATGGGCGATGGACACAAAGAATGCAGGGTCAGTGTTAAGGAACAGACGACACTGAGAACGTAGGGTCAGTATGAAGGAATGGACGACATTGAGAACGTAGAGACAGTGTTAAGGAACGGACGGTCAGTAGGGAGCCAGGTGCAGGTGAGGTTGCAGACTGAAGGAGGAAAGGCGCATACGAGGTTGCAAGCTGGAGGAGCGAGGTTGCAGATTGGAGAAGCGAGGTGCAAGCGAGGTTGCAGGTTGGAGGAGCGAGGTGGCAGGCCAGAGGAGCAAGGTGTAAGCAAGGTTGC
>NC_136493.1:126868522-126891022 GCF_053919585.1 Euprymna scolopes | reverse complement strand
AAATGGCTTGAGGACAATCATATTAATGTTTTGGAGTGGCCATCACAAATCCCAGACCTTAATCCAATTGAAAATTTATGGAGAACATTAAAATTGAGGGTAATGCAAAGGAAGCCTAAGAATCTTATTCAATTGGAGGATTATTGTCAGGAAGAGTGGGCTAAAATTACTACTGAAGAGTGCAACAACTTGGTTGTAAACTATGAAAAGCGACTAAGGAAGGTAATCAAGGCCAAAGGCTATACAATTGATTATTAAATAAATCGTGCCAATAATTTTGAACAAGGGTTTTTGCAATTATGTTTGTTGTTCCTTTGTTATTTATTTTTTCTAAAATCCGATTGCTGCATCGGAAAGGCCAGTTAAAAATACATAATATACTTTGTTATTTTCTTTAATTTAATCCCTTTTTTAGAATTTATTAGACAAAATTTAACTTTTATTTTACCGTGCCAGTAAATATGATCATCACTGTATATATCTATATATATACATGCATATATATCTATATATACATGCATATATATATCTATATATACATGCATATATATATATATCTATATATACATGCATATATATATATATATCTATATATACATGCATATATATATATATATCTATATATACATGCATCTATATATATCTATATATACATGCATATATATATTTCTATATATACATGCATATATATATATATCTATATATACATGCATATATATATATCTATATATACATGCATATATATATTTCTATATATACATGCATATATATACATCTATATATACATGCATATACATATATATCTACATATACATGCATATATATATCTATATATACAGGCGTATATATATACATGCATATGTATATATATCGATATATACATGTATATATATATATTTCTATATACATACATATATCTATATATACATACATATATGTGTGTGTGTATGTATGTACATATATATATATATACACATTTCTGTAAAATTGTTGATTTTATATATATATATATATATATGTCAATTAACAATTTTAAAGAGATGTAATGTACATTTATAAAAGCTAAAGTTTGTTGAGAAGTTTTAGACTTCTTCGATAAGAAGTAGACAAAAACATCAGAAAGGTTGTTTCAAAGTTCCAGTGTGTGTGTGTGTGTGTGTGTGTGTGTGTGTGTGTGTGTGTGTGTGTGTGTGCGCGTGAATCTACCTTCTTGAGGCTGAGTTTACAGGTTTAAAGGAATTTCAGCATGAGGCATTCCAGTCTTCTAGAATGGATGTCAGCAAATCATGTCACGTCAAAAGTGTTACCGCAAAACTGTTGTATATGAGTTTTAAGTTCGCATCATCATGTTATTTTGACAGATATTTGCTACTTTTGGAGTGGGAAACGATTTTAATTGGTTGGAAAACTATTTGCTTTTGAAGTGATGAAAAAAGAAAATCTTGGTGCAGTGGAAAAAGAAAAAGGGTAGCAAATCAAGTTATTTTCTTTTTAATGTTTGTAGGAATCACTTCATGATTCAGCAGCCACATCTCCCCAACTCCTTTATAATGATATATTTTTGGAATTTTATTTTTCTTAAACCTCTCAGCTTTTAAGCAGTACCAATATGGGGTGGCAAGCCTGCACTTCTTGCCCTGTCCTCCTGGGTGTCATCCTCTTTGCACCCATCCTGTTTGGTGTGGCAGTGGGGCAGGGCGATCCTTTGAATCATCATCATCATCATCGTCATCGTCATCGTCGTCATCATCATCATCATCATCATCATCATCATCATCATCATCATCATCATCTGTCAGCCCATCCTTGTCTGGTGTCTTCCCTGTTGTAAGAATAATCAGCCTCTCTCTAACCTCATAGCAGTCGTTGGCCGAGAGGAAGAGAAGAGGGAGAAGGCCTGGTGGTTGATCACAGAGAACCCTTTTTTGTGTGCCCTTTTTGAATTAGGTTCGAGTGTAGCCGTTCTGAGAGAAAGGTTGCTCAAATTGTTTCTCCATCAAATTCTGACGTCAAATTTACAGAAACTTTCGGACGTTTCTTCTTTACGGAAAATATGTTTTTTTTAATAATATATTTTACGCTTGAAATAAGGGATCACCTAAACGAGAAACATTTTACTGCTATTGAGTGATCCTATTAGTCTATATCTATAGTCGATCCTCAATAATCTCTCAAAAATTGAAAATTAACAAGATACTGGTAGAACATTACATTTATGTATGATTGGTGACATTTAATATTTTAATATTTTATTTAATTTTCTATTTTTGAGCAATTATTGATGCTCAATTATGGCTTTAATGAGACCCTCATTTTGTTTTTCATTCTAACTTGACAGACTTTACACTGCCTTCATTTTTAAGAAAAACACTTTAAAATAAGTTAAAACACAAAAATCTTATTCGGGTAGGTAAAATTAAGAGTAACATAACTTGCCTTTGGTAACAATTTTTGGCACTTCTGCATGTTAGTGACATGAGGCGAATGTGTGTATTTTAGTTTCAAGAACCGCTGATAGATGTCGCTTGTCAGCCAAAGAACAGGGGTCGATAACTCTTCCTTTTCTAAAAATGTGTACAAACTAAAATTATATTTTGATACATTTTTATACAATGTTACTGTACAGAAACTAAACAAAAAAAAAAAAAAAATTCTCAAAACAATCCATAAATGTTTCATGTTTTTATCATATTTATTATTTTATTTCCAGTTATAAATCCCTCATTGAAAAAAAAATTATATTAATACATTAAAATTATATTTTGATACATTTTTTATACAATAAATATTTCGATTTTCATATTTTTTTTTGTGTTATTTCGTTATTATATATTTTGCATTATCATAAATACTTGTTTATATTTGAGGTTCACATAATGGCCGCTAGACATCGTTTTTCTTTCGAAGAACAGGGGTCGATAACTCGTCTCTGTTGCTAATATGTCACTGTCCTGCAGAAGTTCCCATTTATTTTTTCTGTATTTATCTTTTTTTTTTACCTCTTTTTTTATTTTTTTATTTTGTTGCTATTCTGGAAACTCCCCCAAACTTACTCAAATCCGACTGAAATCCACCTTTGGACTTAGGATAAGTTGTATGGTAATCCTATTTTCAAAAAATATATTTTATGCCAAAAATAAGGGATCACCTAGAAAAACATATTCAACCATTATTTTGTTTTACAAAATAGGCTAAATGAAAGTAATTGTGGTTAGAAGCAAGAAAGAGAAGTCTTACCGTGGGTGCTCAGCGAGTGAGTACAGGCGAAGAAAAGGAAGAACAAACATGGCGGCCAGCATTTTTATTTCGTCCGTTCTCGCATAATCTCGTGTGTGCGTGAAGATGGAACCTATAAAACAAGGTTCATTTCTGGGTGCTGTGCGATGATTCGCGGCCAGCCAAGAGAGAAGAGACAGAGGACTGTAGCGATAATCTTTCTTGAACATTCCGTTTGTGTATTTGAGGTGACCCCCCCCCCCCATTTTACGTCAAGCTATTTCGGCGATGGCCAACGCAGGTTTAAGCAATATGATTAAGCCTTTTAATGGCGACGGTGATGTGGTGGCGTGGCTTAAAAAAGTGGACCTTGTAGCAAGGATTCAGAAGCTGGATGATGTGGCCGCAGTAATACCACTGTTTCTGGAAGGGGACGCACTGGCCCTCTATTTGGAGCTCAGCGAGCGGGAACAGGGTGATGCAGACGCCATCAAGGGTCGACTGATCGAAGCTTTCGCAGAGGGGCCTTTCGAGGCCTTTAATAAGTTGAAAGAGAAGAGGTGGACTGGTGAATCTGTGGATGTCTATGCGAATGAGATAAGGAGATTGATTGAGTTGTCGGGCATCAGAGGACATGCCACGAGTCACGTAGTCAAGATGACTTTTGTTACCGGGTTCCCGGAAGAAATATCGAAAAGGTTGCAGCAGGTACCGGGGGTGGAGACGCTGGATGTGAGTGAGCTGCTTAGAACTGTGAAAATTTTAGTGAGCACCCAGCCCACGGAGCCTGGAGAAACGACAGCAACGGTACAGCAGGATGTGGGCAGGAATCTGCCAAACCCGGGGATCGCATGTTTCGAATGCGGGGGACCACACATGAGAAGAGACTGCAGGAAGTTCTTGCAATGGACAGTGTGTTACAAATGCAATCGAAGAGGCCATTTAGCGGTAAAATGCACAAGTTTGGGAAACTGGCGAGGGGAGGTCGACGCGCCAGCGGCCGCCCCGATTCGAGAATAGAGGCGCACCCGCAGCAGATGCCCAAACAGAAGATTGCGGTGGAAGGACGGGAAATTATGGCCCTGATTGACACTGGCTGCACCACTACCATGGTGCACACTACCCTGGTCGGAAGATGGAAAGGGAAGGGAGAAGTAGTGGCATTCGATGGGTCGCGAGTGAAGTGTCGAGGGAAGAAGACCGTCACTATTGATATTGCTGAACGTCGGATGAGGGTCCATGCAATTGTCACTGATCGCCTGGTGCCTGGTGTCCAAGCCATCATTGGAATGGATGTTATATGCCGCCTTGGAGGTGTTACCATCACATGTGACAATGTGAGGTTCGGACTAGCTGAGTGCGCGGTGACGGAGAACGCTCCCAGAGGGATCAACAAGGCCGGGGAGGAAAGAAAATTGTCGATCAAAGATCAGGACTTCCGAGCCGAATTCGACGGAGAGCGGTGGACGGTGGAGTGGGCATGGAAACATCAAGCGCCATCGCTGACAAACAGGGTGGCGTGCTACACAAATTCGCTTAGAGGAGGGGCGAGAAAGGAGTTTGAGCAGGAAGTCGACCGATGGATTGAGGAAGGGATACTGATGCCTTGGACGGATGATGTGGAGTCGGGCATTTTGCCGTTGATGGCCGTTCCGCAAACAACTAAAGGGAAAGTAAGACCGGTCCTGGATTTCCGAGAGCTGAACGGCCATGTTAAGTGCCATACGGGAGGCGACACCGTAGATGTGTACAGTGAGACCATTAGGGAATGGAGGCAGATGAATGACGCATCTACATTGGTAGATCTAAAATCTGCCTATTTGCAACTCCATGTTGCCAAGAAGCTCTGGAAATATCAGTTAGTCAAGTACAAAGGCAAAACCTACTGCCTTACACGAGTAGGGTTCGGGTTAAATTCGGCACCCAAGATTATGTCAACTATCCTCAGGAAGATTCTGGAGACAATGGGAAAGGGAGATGGGGTAGTGAGCTCATACATAGACGACATTCTGGTGAATGAAACTGTGGTAACTGCCAAGGAGGTGGTAGCTCATTTGAAGAAGTTCGGGTTGGTCGCCAAAGAGCTGGAAAAATTAGAAGGAGGGGCTGCTTTGGGCCTAAAACTGAAACGAGGTGCGTCAGGCGGCCTAGAGTTTCGCAGGGGAAACGAAATCCCACAACTGAAGCAGGAGCTCAACAGACGTGAACTTTTTTCCATATGCGGAAAGTTGATCGGACATTACCCCATTGCTAGCTGGCTTAGACCAGCATGCAGCTACATAAAGAGACACGCCGAAGGACAAGGATGGAATGATAAGGTGGGAGAAAGAACGGTCGCCATGATGGAAGAGCTCCTGAAAGAAGCAGAACGGCAAGACCCAGTCCGGGGAACCTGGAACATACCGCGAACATTGGATGGAGTCGTGTGGTGCGATGCGAGCAGCATTGAAACAGGGGTCGTTTTGGAAATTGGAGGAGTAGTTGCAGAAGATGCAGCCTGGTTGAGGAAAAAGAATGACGTCAGCCACATCAATGTGGCGGAATTAGACGCGACAATAAAAGGAGTCAATCTGGCCTTGAAATGGGGACTACGTGACATCTGCATCAAAACAGACTCCGCCACGGTGTTTGCTTGGCTAAAGTCTCTCATTTCAAGCAAAAAAAGGATAAAAACGAGAGGGGCTGCTGAGATGTTAGTGAAGCGCAGGCTTGGGGTGCTGGCTGAGCTGATGCAAGAGTTTTGTTTGAAGCTTCGCGTAGACATGGTTGCTTCTGAAAAGAACCGAGCAGATGCTCTCACGAGAGTGAAGAAGAGTTGGCTGTTGCCAAAGAAAGATGTTGTTGCTGCATCGGATCTAGATGATGTTGGTGTGCGAGAACTGCACAATTTGCACCATATGGGGGTAGAGAGGACTTGGTACTTAGTGAAAAAAGTCGACCCAAGGATCACCAAAGAGCAGGTGAGGCAAGTGGTCAGGACATGCGACAGATGTCAGTCGATTGATCCTGCTCCAAGCACGCATGAAGCTGGCCAATTGGAGGTGAGTGGGACCTGGGAGAGACTGGCATGCGATGTCACCCATTACAGGGGTGGACTTTACCTTACCATGATTGACTGTGGGCCCGGGCGATTTGCTCTATGGAAGAAGCTACGTGGAAGAACAGGCAATGAAATAGCGGCAATCTTTGATGAGGTGTTTTTGGAGCGAGGCCCCGTGGAAGAGTTGTTAACCGACAACGGGACTGCGTTCAAGTCAGTAGCAGTGACAGAAGTACTGAAGAAATGGAAGATCCAACAATTTTTCAGAGCTGCCTACAGACCTAGTGGCAACGGGATCGTAGAGAGAAACC
Organism: Euprymna scolopes; assembly: GCF_053919585.1. Taxonomy (NCBI): domain Eukaryota; kingdom Metazoa; phylum Mollusca; class Cephalopoda; order Sepiida; family Sepiolidae; genus Euprymna; species Euprymna scolopes. Next base: position 126,884,455 of record NC_136493.1, on the reverse strand, counting down.
ACCGCACCATAAAGGCAGTTGCGGAAAGAGGAGGCACCTCACCTGAGCAAGCCGTCTTCTGGTATAACATGTCGCCTAAACTGGGACAAGTACCAGAGACGGTCCCGCAACTGTCAATGTTTGCATATTCCTGGAGGCATCCCAGGGTGGAGCCGGCAAGCCGAGAAGTAGAGGCCACAGGGACAATTAAACTCGGGACGAGGTATGGGTGAAGCCACCGGGGGCGCGCTGCACCACACAATGGAGTAGGGAGGAACACTAGTAACAACATTGTGGTGGGAGGAGTCCCGAGGCACATTCTTGACGTCAGACCAGTTGAGGGCGAAGCAGTGGAGGGGAGTGTGCAGCCACAGGAGGAGGACGAGACACCTCAGAGGCCAAGTAGGCGACCGCCACAGTGGATGAGAGACTATGAAATGTGATCTTGAGATCAGGGAGGCATGTGGTTAGAAGCAAGAAAGAGAAGTCTTACCGTGGGTGCTCAGCGAGTGAGTACAGGTGAAGAAAAGGAAGAACAAACATGGCGGCCAGCATTTTTATTTCGTCCGTTCTCGCATAATCTCGTGTGTGCGTGAAGATGGAACCTATAAAACGATGTTCATTTCTGGGTGCTGTGCGATGATTCCCGGCCAGCCAAGAGAGAAGAGACAGAGGACTGTAGCGATAATCTTTCTTGAACATTCCGTTTGTGTATTTGAGGTGACCCCCCCCCCATTTTACGTCAGTAATGAAACAAATTTTGAAATTATAAACCGGTTCTGATCCAAAAGTCTTAAGAAAAAAAAAAAACAAAAAAACTAAGCTAAAGAAAGATCTGTATGATGTACGTTTCATCACAAAAAGAAAATATAATATTCTATAAATTACGTGGAGTGATAAAATAGTTTTATTTTTATAAAGAAAATCATTTTTAAGCGATTAATGGAAATTAGTAGACATTACAACGTAAATTTCACAAGTTTGAATCATTAAGTTATCTCCCTTTGTTTTTCTTTTCTTTCTTTCTTTCTTTATTTTTTAATAGTCAGCTAACGTCTCCTCTAATTTCCCGCGTGGGTGCCTCTGGAACCTGTGAAGAGTCAAAATAGTTCCTTTACTATTTTCTCTCATTTCTATATTTCCCCTGTGCATGTACTTTTTTCTTTACGTTTTAGTGAAAGCATATTTTCCAATTCTTTTTTATTAAGAGTTCTTTTTTCAACCATTTTGTTATTAGGAATTATTAAAAACAAATATAAAATTAAAAAAAAAAAAAATAATAATAATAATAATAACTTTCACTTTTATAATTTTCTTATGAAAAGTGCAAAGACTAAGTGTGTTATTTTTATCTGTATAATTTTGCTATTTTTATTGTATACTTTTCAATAATGTCCTTTTTTTATATTTTATTCCAATATAAATCGCTTCAAAATACAAAACCCGATTAACAAAAAAGCGAAGGGACTGTTTTGCCTCTTCACCGGTTCCAGTAGCAGTCACACGGAAAATTAGGAAAGACGTTAGCTGTTTTTTTGTTTTAAAAAAATTTTTTTTACAATTGTTTTCAAAGTGGCATACGAGCCCACTGTAATGATGTCATATATTACGAAGGTCATGGTACAAGGCGGCTGGTCTTCAATTACTCATAAAATTTGATTTTCTTATTTAAAAATAAAAATGCTTGATCAATTTATATATCCAGTCTTCTTGCTTGGATGGGTTTATCCGTTTTTATATCCATGTCCCATAGGATCTTGTGACTTTCATTTTCTAGTACTGCTGCCGGTTTGTGCTTGTAACCATTTGTCTGGGTGTTGAGGATGCAATTGTCTACATAATTGCCAATGTATTGCTTTCCCCACTTGATCGTGTCTATTTTTATATTCTTTTTGGGCTAGTTTGCTGCAGTCAATTATTATGTGGTTTATTGTTTTGTCTTTCCGCAGAATCTGCATTTGAATCATCATTATCATTATCATCATCATCATCTACTACTATTACTACTATTACTACTATTACTACTACTACTACTACTACTTAGCACAGAGGAAAAAAAGAAGATATTTTATGGTGGTTATAGCTAGACAAGTTTTTGCTGTAGATTGTTTTGCAGGGGGTGGGGGGATCAAGAATTCGAGCCCAGTCGAGCTTCCATGAACATTTAAAACACATGTAAATCTTTGACGTGCAAATAAAAGAAAATTATTATTGAATACATTTGTTATTCATTCCGTATTGTTATAAATATATAAAAAAGGTGAATTAGCATATAGTAACTCAAAACAAACCACCACCATCATCGCCGCCGCCATCTGCACTCCTATGTGAGAACAATAGAGTACTAGTTATTTATCTTCCTCCCACGACGGGAAGATGTGACACCAAGGTCGGAAAATGGAATCGAAGAGCAAGCGTTTCTGAGGAGGAGCACTTGCCTGCAAAAATGCCTAGACAGCTACGTATGCATTTGTTGTATATTGGTTGAAATTGGAATGGAGATGATATATTAAAACGTGTCATGTGTTATCTAGTGGATGTAAGATATTGTTCTTTTAACAGACAGATAATAAACGTATAAATCGTATGCATGTTGTTTAGCCAGGAGGACATGATATTGACGTGTAAACTGAATAATGTTGTATCAGACTTATCGCACGGGATATTTTTACAGCTAATATATAAGAAGAATAATATATGCTTCATACCTTTTTCTTGAAGAGTTCTTCTGTATCTTCCCGCTGCTCCGTGACGAACCATAAAACGATCAGCACCATTTTTGAGATATCTGTTCTTATTTTTGAAATCATTAAAACAACTCTTTATATTTTTATCATATAAATTTATTACTGTTGTCTTAAATGGTTTTCACAGGATCTGCAGTTCGTCTACATTTCTATTCTTACAGCTCGCTCCCCAGCTGTCTGTCCACCCCAGTCTAGACGTCTGTCCGCTCTGGTGGTCAATCCTCAACTCTGAATCTCTCCAAAACTAATTACCTCACGTGTTCTCTTACATCACCTAATTATGTGTCTCAGACCAACCTAATCCACAACTAGTTATTTGTTTATTCAAAACCCCAAAATAATGTTTATATATATGTTCTATTTTCACATTCCCTTTGCGATTCGCACGTCAATCATTTCTTTCGCAATTTAATTGTTTATTCTTCTAATCATAATAACTGATCCAGCGACCATCCATCGCTCAAATCAATTAACAAGAATACAATAACAATAATAATAATGTTTTGACCCTTGACCCCGCTTGCCACAGTTAGCAGATACTATGCTATGATCACAGCCAAACGGGTCATAACATTACACATTCTCGGTAGAGGCAATTCAGGTGATTAGCAATAAACTAACCACTTCTTCTAGGTAGAGGCTATAATGGGGGAAAAAAGGTAGGGGAACATAGATTTGAAAGAAACAAAAGGTAGGAAAACAGTTTTGAAAAAAAAAGAGATAGAGGAACATAGTTTTGAAAGCAAAAAAGATAGGGGAACATAGTTTTGAAAGAAAAGAAGATAGGGGAACATAGTTTTGAAAGAAAAGAAGATAGGGGAACATAGTTTTGAAAGTAAAAAGGTAGGGGAACATAGTTTTGAAAGAAAAAAGATAGGGGAACATAGGTTTGAAAGAAAAGAAGATAGGGGAACATAGTTTTGAAAGAAAAAGGTAGGGGAACAGAGGTTTGAAAAAAAAAAAAGACAGGGGAACATAGTTTTGAAAAAAAAAATGTAGGGGAACATAGGTTTGAAAAAAAAAAGATAGGGGAACATAGGTTTGAAAAAAAAAAAAGACAGGGGAACATAGTTTTGAAAGAAAAAAGGTAAGGGAAGATAGTTTTGAAAGAAAAAAAGGTAAGGGAACATAGTTTTGAAAGAAAAAAAGGTAGGGGTACATAGTTTTGAAAGAAAAAAGGAAGGGGAACATAGTTTTGAAAAAAAAAAGACAGGGGAACATAGTTTTGAAAGAAAAAAGGTAAGGGAACATAGTCTTGAAAGAAAAAAAGGTAAGGGAACATAGTTTTGAAAGAAACAAAGGTCGGGGAACATAGTTTTGAAAGAAAAAAAGGTAGGGGTACATAGTTTTGAAAGAAAAAAAGGTAAGGGAACATAGTTTTGAAAGAAAAAAAGGTCGGGGAACATAGTTTTGAAAGAAAAAAGACAGGGGAACATAGTTTTGAAAGAAAAAAAGGTAAGGGAACATAGTTTTGAAAGAAGAAAGGTAAGGGAACATAGTTTTGAAAGAAAAAAAGGTCGGGGAACATAGTTTTGAAAGAAAAAAGACAGAGGAACATAGTTTTGAAAGAAAAACAGGTAACGGAACATAGTTTGAAAGAAAAAAAGGTAGGGGAACATAGTTTTGAAAGAAAAAAAGGTAGGGGTACATAGTTTTGAAAGCCAGTTTATCATAATTTTTTTGTAGGTACCGACTACTTTTTGATTGTATTTAAAGGATTAAAGCCTAAAGTTATTTTCCAAAAGGAAAAAATATTTTTGCACATGAAAAAAAAAGTTATAATGAAAAATGTTTTTACTGTGACATTCAGAAGTTGACAAATTCCGCTAAATTTTGAAGTTAAATAAATTCATTGATAAAATCCTTCGAAAGATAAATATTAGTTTTCTGGGTCTATTTCAAAGTAAAGTCCTAAGATATTGAATTAAATAAAAAAAAGAAACACAAGCCTCTTTCTATATATATTTATGTATGCATATTATGCATATATATATATATGTATATATATATATATATATATATATATATATATATATATATATATATATATATATATTTATTAAAAAAAAATTCCCAACCAAACTCCTCTGGTAGTTTTTGGTCTACAGACATAAGGTTGGCAGTATTTTGCATGAACAGTCGCCAGAGATGTAGGAAATTTTCTGTTTCTATGTCTATCCTTGTAGCCATGTCACTAGTAAGGGTGCTGGAGGTAAACGTTTTATCTGGGCTGACATTATCCGCCTGATAGTCAGGGACCCGAACCTTGAATTAACCACTAAAGAAGCTGTCCTATCAGCAAGTGCAAAGTACTGGAGCTGCTGTATTGCCATTTGGTGAATGGCTTCTGGACCATGCAGTAGCTTCTGGTGGGGGCCTCTCGATGCCATATTAGTGGATAATTGTTATGGCTTTACCTTATCATGTGCTACAAAAAAAAAAAAAATTTCTTCATTTCTTTTTCTCACTTACTTTCCCTCTCTATCCTGCTCTAAGCAAGTGTGTTGACCTAGTTCACAAATCCCAAAACTCCATCATGAAAAGTATTGTGAAGGAACATAACTGGCTATACACCGGTTACAAACTGTATATATATATATTGGACTGTTTGGCAGACAGCGGCAGACAGCGGCAGACAAGCAGTCGCAGTAAGACGGATAGTCTTACGTGTTGATTATCAGACTTTCTTCCCCATACTTGTTACTATGTACTTCTATTTACCTTAGGCGAGCAGCCTTACGTTTCTGTATTATAAATAAACCCCATTACACATACCACTCGGTGTAACTCACGTTTGTCTTTATTTCCTAAGTATTTAGGAATATAACAATGGCGACGAAAGGATGTTCTTTCTCTTAACAGAGATAAATTACCGTACCAAGGACTGTGTACAATGCAAGGATTTTTTGTTTTACGAAAAAAACAAACTACACAAGGATTTTTGACCACGTGCGTCAATGAATTTTAAAATTTTTCCTACCTAAAGTAGCGAAAAGTACGGATTTTTCTTCGTAAAGAACTCACAAGAAATTATAGAAACATGTTCAAGGTAAAGTGGAATTTATATTTATTTTGACAAGTAAAAAAAAAAAAAAAAAAAAATGGTCGCAAGTTGAATTCGAAACTACACTAAAGGATTACGAGTTTCGAAAGAAAAAATATAAATACAACGACTATTGTACCATTTTATGCCACGTGGGAACGGCAGCCATATATTTTTTTTTTTTTGGAAAATTAATTGTTTGTTATTGCCTTTATATAAATAATTGGAACTATTTGTCGTGGGAAGTAAGAAATATTTTGTGTATGAACTTACGTTGTTGAAAAAAAAAAAAAAAAAAAAAAAAAAGAATTATTTTACAAAGCCTGTTGAATTACTATGGATGAACTTTGTTGAAACGTGTTGTGTCTGCATATTGCTACTAATTTACGATATACGTAAATTTACGATTTTTCTTTGGAATTATTGTGTAGAATTCGAAAAGACATTTTTGTACTAGAAGCTAACATGGAACAATTAGCAGAGTTAACTAAGGCTCTAGCCCTTAGCATCCAGGAACAGACAAAAATGACTCAACAATTTTTAGCGCGACAACAACAACAACAACAACAAATTCAACAACAACAGCTACAGCAACAGCTGCAACAACAACAAGAAAGAACACAAAAAACTTTAGAGGCACAACAAGAACAAACAAACATACTACAACGACAAATGTCGACACAGCAAAAGAATTTAGAAAAGCTAATTCTAACGTCGACCGGGAAGAAGACTAATTTTTCTGCCGAGGGTATTTCAAATTCACTAACGGAATTTCGTTACTCCCCGGATACTGGTGTTACTTTCCCTGCATACTACAGAAGATACGAAGCAATTTTTACGAAAAGATGTTTAGACTGGACCGATGAGGAAAAAGTTACCCTGCTACTACAAAAACTGGGTACTGATGAAAACACCAAGTATGCAAATCTAATTCTACCAAAAAAACCGGAGGAGGTTTCGTTCGAGGAAACAATTAGTACCTTGTCGAAAATATTTGATAAAAGGGATAGCCTATTTCACTCTAGATACAAATGTTTGAACATTCAGAAGGCAGAAGCTGAAGACTATCTAGAATATGCTTGCACTGTGAACTGTTTATGCGAATCATTTAAATTGAATGAAATTTCCGCAGACCAATTTAAATGTTTAATCTTTGTACAAGGTCTCACAGCACCAAGGGACAAAGATATACGTTCACGGATCCTAACAATTATGGAGGCGGATCCTAACATAACATTGCAAAAAGTCACTGAAGAGTGTCAACGTCTGATTAACATAAAGAAAGACAACACTCGCATTGAAGAGAAAAATATTTTTAAGGTGCAGCAAGTAAAAAGGCAAGGGACCACAAGAAAGTCCAGGTTCCAAGAACACAGGATCCTTAAAGGATACAAAGACCCAAAGCTAAAGTGTAAATGTTGTGGTAGTTTAAGACACAACAATAAGACCTGCTGGTTTAGGAACAAAATATGTTATGAATGTGGTCTCAGAGGTCACAAGGGAACATACTGTGCCCAGAAGAAAAGACAAGGGACCGATAATGTAAATACGCTTCGCATGAATAAAGAAAAAAGCTGCGAAAGACAGAAATATGTTGATGTTCGGATAAATGGACATCTGGTTACATTGCTTCTGGATAGCGGTGCAGATATTAGTATTATAAATGAAGATATATGGAAAAGGATAGGTCGACCTGAATTAACGAAAACCAGAAAGACGGCGAGAAGTGTGTGCGGCAAAAGATTAGAGTTCAAGGGAGAATTAAAATGCAAAGTGACATTCGCTAACCAGACTCATAAATCCAAAGTGTACGTCGTACCAGGAAAGAATACATGCCTGTTTGGGGTAGATTGGATTGTCCTGTTTAATTTATGGGAGAAACCCATAAATTCGTTTTGTAACGTTTTAACTGCAGAAAAAGCAAACCAAAGGGAAGACTTCCTGAAGGATTTGAAAACTGAATTTCCCAATGTTTTTGCCGAAGGACTAGGACTCTGTATTAAGACAGAGGCAAAATTTGAATTAAAGAAAAATGCCACTCCAGTATTCAAACCTAAAAGGAATGTGCCTTTTTCAGCGATGGACGCAATCGAAAAAGAGTTGGATAGACTTCAACAACTGGAAGTCATTGAAAAAGTTAACCACACAGATTGGGCAAGTCCAACCGTGTATGTAAAGAAAAAAAATAACAGAATAAGGGTCTGTGGAGATTTTTCAACGGGTTTAAATGACTGTCTATTGGACCATAATTATCCCCTTCCGTCCGCAGAAGATCTGTTCTCTAAGCTTAACGGAGGAAAAATTTTTTCTAAGATAGACCTCTCAGATGCTTACTTGCAAATTAAGATCAGCGATGAATGCTCCAAATACTTAGGCATAAATACTCATAAGGGCATTTTTAAGCTAAAGAGGCTTCCTTTTGGATTAAAGGTTGCTCCTGCTATTTTCCAGCAAATTATGGACACGATGCTGGCAGGGTTGGAATTTTCAATGGCCTACCTTGACGATATCCTAATTAAAAGTGAAAATTTGCAAGATCATAAGAAGCATGTAAAAGAAGTATTCAAAAGAATACAGGAATTTGGTTTTAAATTGAGCCCAGAAAAATGCGATTTTTTTATGAAAAAAATTAAATATCTAGGTCAAATAATCGACAAAGAGGGTCGAAGACCGGATCCACAAAGGACTGAAGCAATTGAAAAGATGCCTGCTCCAGATTCAGTGACAAAATTAAAATCGTTTTTGGGATTAGTTCAATACTATGCAATTTACATTCCTAACATACATAATTTAAGAGCTCCTCTTAACGAGTTACTGAAAAAGGGTGTTAAATGGAACTGGAATAAGGAATGTGAATCTGCTTTCCAAAATATCAAAAGATGTCTACTGTCAGACTTAGCATTGGCACATTTCAATCCAGAAAAGGAACTAATACTAGCAACGGACGCCAGTGATTACAGTGTTGGCGCTGTATTACTTCACAAGTATGAGGATGGTAGGACAAAAGCTATCGCCCATGCTTCAAGAACGTTGGTTGCAGCGGAGAAAAATTACGGCCAAATTGAAAAAGAGGCGCTGTCGATAATATTTGGAATTACAAAGTACAATCGATTTCTCCATGGACGATCTTTTATTTTGCAAACCGACCATAAACCCCTACTTACCATATTTGGATCAAAGAAAGGCATTCCCACACATACTGCGAATCGATTACAGCGATGGGCTGTAACCCTCTTAAACTATCAGTTTAAGATGGAACATGTATCCTCAAAAAAGTTAGGACACGCAGATGCATTATCACGGTTGATCCCTAAAAGAAGCGAAAGTTTCGAAGAAACGGTAATTGCTGCGCTTAAAGACGAAAGTGAATGTACAAGTTCAATGTGTAATATGATACGTGAACTTCCGGTAACTTTCGAAAAAATAAAAAAAGAGGCAGTAAATGACATTTTCATTAAGAAAATGAAAAATCAATTGGGATGGATAAAAAAAAATAAAAAGGTAGATCAAACAACGCCTTTTTCCATCTGTGAAGATGTGCTCATGTATGGTGAGAGGATCGTAATTCCACTAACGTTACAGAGGAAAATTCTGAAGGAATTTCATACAGGTCATCCGGGCATTTCGAGAATGAAATCCCTTATGAGAGGATATGTGTACTGGCCTGGTATGGACAAGGAAGTTGAAAAATGTGTCAAGACATGCAGAGGATGTCAATTAGCAGCTCGAGATCCTCCAGTAAAAACGACGCCATGGCCAAAGACGGACCTACCCTGGTCACGTCTGCATATTGATTATGCGGGACCTATAAATGGTTATTTTTACTTGATTATTGTAGATTCTTTTTCAAAATGGCCAGAAATAGTTAAGTTTAGACATCCAACAGCAAAAAACACTGTGAGTGCGCTTAATGAAATTTTTAGCCGTTTTGGAGTGCCAAAAACCTTAGTGAGCGATAATGGAACAGCATTTACTGCTCATGAATTCAAAGAATTCTGTGACTCACTAAATATTCTACATATGACAACACCTGTGTACCATCCACGATCGAATGGGTTGGCCGAAAAATTTGTAGATACGTTTAAAAGGGCACTTAAGAAAAATCTTACTACGGACACAGACGAACAATGTATTCAAACATTTTTAGCAATTTACAGGGTGACACCAAATCCTAATAATAATGTCAATTCTTCCCCGGCTGAGCTAATGTTTGCAAGAAAGATAAGATCTGTCTTCGATAGGCTGCTACCAGAGAAAAAGAAAGTTTTCAAAAAAGAAAACCTTAATACCAAGTGCTTCTCCCCAGGTGAAAATGTATATTTCAAAAATTTTCAAAATGGACGAAATCAGTGGGTTGAAGGTATTATCAAAAAAAGGATTGGGAGCATGGTCTATACCATCCAAGGATTAAGTTTTGTCTGCAAAAGACACAGAAATCAAATACGTCCCAGACTGTCTCCAAATGTGGAAGAGACACCAATGGAAACATTGTGCGATATTTTTGATATACCAAAACCAGCGTGTGTACCGCAAACAATGAATATTTCGCCTGAACCGACCATACGGGCTGGACAGAAACCTTTACCCCGGGTAACGCTGACCAGAAGGAAAAGCGCAAGAAAGAGAAAAGTTACCAGGAGATTAAGCCCTGACCCTAAAAGGAAGAGGTATTTAAGCTAAAATCAGGAAGATTTCAGCTTCAGGGGGAGGTGTTGTGAAGGAACATAACTGGCTATACACCGGTTACAAACTGTATATATATATATTGGACTGTTTGGCAGACAGCGGCAGACAGCGGCAGACAAGCAGTCGCAGTAAGACGGATAGTCTTACGTGTTGATTATCAGACTTTCTTCCCCATACTTGTTACTATGTACTTCTATTTACCTTAGGCGAGCAGCCTTACGTTTCTGTATTATAAATAAACCCCATTACACATACCACTCGGTGTAACTCACGTTTGTCTTTATTTCCTAAGTATTTAGGAATATAACAAAAAGTTTTTAGAAAAAGTACACGATTAAACCCGGATGTCCAACTTCCAACGTAGACCCCCCACTACCATGTCTCCTCCAACATCAGAGGTCTACGTTCTAACCTTCCAGAGGTTGAAACCCAATTACAGGAGACTAAACCAGACCTATTATTTCTAAGCAAAACTGACATTAGACAGACTATTTCCCTAGATGAGTTCGTAATTAAAGGATACTCTAACTTAACTTCCAAATCTGACCCCAAGATCGCCATGGGCATGGAATATGTGCCTATATTAAAGATGGCTTTCCATGTGGTAGAGACATCTCCAGAGAAGATCCTAACTTACCCTATATGTGCTTCTGGGTTGCACTTGCTCACACTACTCCGTTTATATTTGCTCTCTATCGCCTCCACAACAGTGGAGTTACTTTTTTTTTTTTTTAATTATATTTTCACCCTAAACAAGGCACATTGCCACTTTGGTGTAGGGAGCTACTATCAGGGGCAGCAACTACTGCCCCACTATGTTGGGATTTGGGCAGCAAGATGTCGGTTCACGTTACACTTGAACTTCTGCATGTCAGTACAGTTGAGGAGGCAGGGACTTGGAATGGACTTCCAGAGTCTAGTGGTTCTGGGGAAGGAACTACTGGAGTAGAAAGAGTTTTTTACATCTAGAGATCTCTACTGCGTGGGGATGAGATTTAGCTGCCTGTCGGGTCTGTCGAGGGTGTCCACATCGTGGGGGCACAAGTGTCTGCAGTTTGTCAGAACATTCACCATTAAAATACTTGTAGAACAGGCAGAGGGATGCAACCTTTCGTCGATGGGACAGAGGCTGAAGCTTAGATGCCAGTTCAGGGCCTATCAGATTGGCGACTCTCTTTTGAACCTTTTCTAGGAGCGAGAGACTAGTAGCAGATGCACCAGCCCAAATGTGACAGCAATACTTCATACATGGGTGAATGGTGGCCTTATAGAGGTACAGGATACTTTCAGGTGTCAGTAGTTTTCTAGCACGGTAGAGAGAGCCTACCTTCTTCGCAGCAGCCCTGGTAATGTTTTCAATGTAATTGTTCCAACTCATGTTTCCTGTGAACGTTAGGCCAAGCAGTTTGAAAGATGTGCTCTCAGATAGGGAATCACTGGCCATTGCTATTGCTGGCAGAGAAGGTTTCTTGTAATTATTGAAGGAAACCAGTTTAGTCTTGGTAGCATTGAATGTGACCATCCATTTTTGTCCCCATTCCACTACAGATTGGAGGTCATCCTCTAGTGTTTTTGCCATTTCTTTAGTTATGTGTTCATTTGTTTTCCTGTCACGTCTGTTATAGAGTGTGGTGTCATCAGCATATATACCCATCTCACAGGCAATTTTGTTGGGGAGGTCATTTATGAATATTAAGAATAACAGAGATCCTAGGATAGACCCCTGAGGCACTTCCACATTTATATCATATTGTTTAGATGTACGACCGTCGAGGGCAACCTGGATTTTTCTCTTATCTAAGAAAGATTTAATTATGTTAAGTATTCTACCAGTGATTCCGTATGATTTAATTTTCCTGAGGAGACCCTCATGCCATACCCTGTCAAAAGCCTTAGATATATCTAGAGCTACCGCTCTGCCCTCTCCCGCTTTCTCCAGTGAATGGTATATACGTTCAGAGATTACAGTGAGGATGTCTGGTGTGAAACGGGCTTGTCTAAATCCATATTGTTTGTCAGTCAGAAGTTTAGCATCTGTAAGGTGACGGACTAGAGCATGGTTAATTATGGTCTCAAATATTTTGGCGAAAAGTGGAAGGAGGCTAATGGGGCGATAATTTGATGGGTCAGTTCTTTCGCCAGAATTCTTGAATACTGGTACCACAGAAGCAGTTTTCCAACAACCTGGGAAGCATGATTCTTTAAGACATTTGTTGTAGAGTTTGGAGAGAACTGGAGCTACTTCGGCCGAGCACTTTTTTAATAGCACAGCTGGGATGAGATCAAGTCCACATGCTTTTGAAGTGTCAAGGTTTTTTATGATAGCAGGCACCTGAGCAGGGGTGATTTTTAGATCGTCTTGCATGGCATCTATCTGCAAAGGAAAGTCAGGTAGGGGGTGATTGGAAGGGTCCAGTGTGGAGTTTGAGGCAAACCGGCTGGCGAGCATATTAGCCTTCTCGGTTGCTGAGCAAACATCCTCATGATTGTTGGTTAGTGGAGGAATTGTTGATTTCCCATTATTTACTACACTGTTGTAGATTTTACAGAAGTCACGAGTTCCTAATTTTTGTGCTTCGATGCGTTTTTTAGTGGTTTCAGTAAATTCTCTCTTAGCTGTCGCTATTTCTTTCTTAACGTTACTTCTGGCTTCTATATACTTCTGTTTGTTTGAACTGGACTTATGTCGGTTAAATCTGCAGTATGCATGCTGCCTTTGAGCAATGGCAATTGCGCAAGTAGAAGTAAACCATTGGGGAGAGTGGGGCTTGCTATAAAATTTCCGCATCCGCATGAGAAAATTGACCACATCCTATCTGCTTATCCTTCAGCTAACATTCACGTATGTGGAGACTTCAATGTTCACAATGTGGAATGGTTAACTAACTCAAACAAGACCGATGAAGAGGGGAGGTTCTCTCACGATTTCTTCATTGCTTACTATCTCACTCCGATTGTTCACGAACCCACCCGTGTGCCTGACACTGACGACCAGTATGCAAGTCTCCTAGACTTTTTTCTCACAACTTGCCCTGAACTATGTTCAGTTTCTGTTCAGTCTCCACTTGGATCTTCCGACCACTCTGTTGTATTTCACAAGAAACACTTGTCTAGCTGAAAACACTATCAATAACTCCCCCCACTCTTTATCTGTGCCAAAACCTAAACGTAGATTCCATGAAATAAAGCTTCTTTCTTAGAATTGCACTGTGGAATTGTCTTCCATTTTCCTGCTTTCCAGCTGACTACAATATGGTTGTCTTCAAGTTCAACGTAAACAAGTTCTTGATGAGCTGTTCTACTTAAGTTAACAAATTTACCGAAATTTTCATTATTAACGATTACTATATTGTCCAATTTTACTACTGTACACTCTTTAACTCTTATCCTCGGGTGGCCTCTGGCCTTGACGTGGTAATGCCTATGTAAAAAAAAAAAAAGAACTCATGCGAAATTTTATATTTGAGTTTTAGGAAAATCGGTGCAAAAGTGTGAAAATTAAAAAATGGAATTACTAAGTGAAGTCAAACGACGGCATTATGAATATGCATGCATAACATAATAGCTATTGGTTCATATTTAAATTTTTAGCCTTGCAGTAAACATGTCTTCATAGCTCAGGAATAAATGTCAAAGGAAAAAGTAAATCATAAAGTAAACGTTTTGGTTTCAATTCTCGGTGGTGGTGCACGAGTTATTATTTTTTTCTTTTTTTAACTTTTTAATCATTACTATATGTTGGGTCCAATATAGTATAATAAATCCGAAATCTGCATAAAGCAAAATGCGATGCTGGGTGGCTTGCTAGTGAGAAAACAGTTCAAACGATCCAAATCATACAACGTGTTATTTATATTTGAAGAGATTGTAGAATTAACATGTGCTGTGTTGTTTGTCCCAGAAAATGCCGGGTAACGATTGTGGGTCATTGTCAGTGTTTAGTTTGTAAAAATATTTTGATAACAAAAAGGAATGCTTGAATAACAGAAAGAATGCTACCGAAGCAGATTAGGCATTTAAAGATAAAATATTTATGTTAAAATATGTACTAGGAATGTTAACTTGGTCAAAAGCAATGTTAGTTCTCGTAACTGACAAACAAAATTACGTGAAAAGATGAGGTGGTCATTCTTTTTGTGCTACATAGATTTGTCATTGGTCACGTGGTCAGAGAAAGAAGAAATAGTTTAGAGATACATGTAGAGAGTTGAGTTTGGTATTCAACGCATTAGTGAACAGACAGAGGTCTTATGCCCCAGGGTTTGGACTTGGCAGCCATGGAAGTCAAAGGAGCGAAATAACAAACTGTACACTTGTCTGAAGTGTGCTCAACTCCAATGAAGAGGCGCAGCATTTAAAAAAAATTTTTTTACATACGAATCACCACTTATCAAGGCCTGAAGGCCAATTGAGGATAAGGGTTAATGAGTAAACAATAGTCAATGAGACAATATTGTAGTAATCATTAGTAGTGGAAATTTTGTAAATTGGATTACTTAAGAAGACGGTCCATCAAGAACTTGTTTACATTGGACTTGAGGACGTCCATATTGTAGTCAGCTGGAAAGCAGGGAAATGGAAGAGAGTTCCGCAAGTGTGCAGCTCCAAGAAAGATGCTTTGTTCATCAAATCTACGTTTAGGTTTAGGGACAGATAACGAGTGGGGGAAATTATTGACATTGGTATAAGCTAGACAAGTGCTTTTCATAAAAGACAGGCAGCGGGGGGGGGCATAGATTGGAGCTCAGACGAGTACTCGCCATGAAAATAACGATAAAGCAGAGACAGACTCGCAGCATCTCCTCTGTGGGAAAGAGGTTGTAGGGAAAGAAATGGGCATCCCTCACTAGGCTACAAAGTCTATTTTGAACTCTATCAAGGCAGGATAAGTTGCTTCTAGCAGCTCCTGCCCAGATGTGGCAACAGTATTCTATTCTTGAACGTACTTGGCTCTTATACAGGTAGAGAAATTGCATCAGCAGTGAGATATCTACTGGAGCGGTAGAAGGATCCCGCCATTTTCCCAGCAGCCTTGGCAATGGATGTGATATATGCGTTCCATTTCAAATCAGGAGTAAAGGTCAGACCTAGAAGCTTGTCAAAACATGGAGTCTCCTCAAGATGAAAGCCATTCATTTCAATTGATACCAGATGGAAATCAGAGCATTGATGATGTAAAGAGAGAAGCTTGGTTTTAGATGCATTAAAATTAACCAGCCACCTCTTTCCTCATTGCACTACGGGCTAAAGATCAGAGGAGAGGGAATCAGAGAGAACTTGGCCATTTATAGCTTTTGTAGTGTTGTCATAGATGGTAGTGTTGTCAGCATAAATGTCTACAAATGATTTTACGATGTGATTTGGGAGATCGTTGATGTAGATCAGGAAGAGGGTTGGGCCCAGGATGAACCTATGAGGGACTCCAGCATTAATACTGAGAGTTTTTGATTTCTGCCCGTCAACCACTACTCTTATGAA
>NC_136493.1:126838522-126858522 GCF_053919585.1 Euprymna scolopes | reverse complement strand
TTTCTGCCATTTCCTTAGATATGTGTTCATTTGTTTTCCCCTCATGCCTGTTATAGAGCATGATGTCATCAGCAAATATACACATCTCAGAGACAATTTTATCAGGGAGGTCATTTATGAATATTAGGAATAACAGAGGTCCTAGGATAGACCCCTGAGGCACTTCCACATTTATATCATATTGTTTAGATGTACGACCGTCGAGGGCAACCTGGATTTTTCTCTTATCTAAGAAAGATTTAATTATGTCATGTATTCTTCCAGTGATACCATATGATCTGATTTTCCTGAGAAGACCTTCATCCCATACCCTGTCAAAAGCCTTAGATATATCTAGAGCTACCGCTCTACCCTCCTCCGCTTTGTCCAGTGACTGGTATATACGTTCTGAGATTACAGTTAGGATGTCTGCTGTTGGTCAGTTAGAAGTTTAGCATCTGTAAGGTGATGGACTAGAACTTGGTTAATTATGGTCTCAAATATTTTGGCGAAAAGTGGGAGAAGGCTAATAGGGTGATAATTTGATGGGTCAGATTCATTAATGCATTTGTTGTAGAGTTTGGAGAGAACTGGAGCTACTTCAACAGAGCACTTTTTTAATAGAACAGCCAGGATGAGATCAGGTCCACATGCTTTTGCAGTATCAAGAATTCTTATGATAGCATGCACCTGAGAAGTGGTGATTTTCAAATCGTCTAGTGTGGCATCTGTCCGCAAAGAAAAGGGAGGGGGTGATTAGAAGGGTCCCGTGTGGAGTTGGAGGCAAACAGACTGGCAAGCATGTTAGCCTTCTCGGTTGCTGAGCAAACAACCTCATGATTGTTTGATAGTGGGGGAATTGTTGATTGCCCATTATTTACTACACTGTTGTAGATTTTCCAGAAGTCGCGGGTTCCTAATTTCTGTGCTTCGATGCGTTTTTTAGTGGTTTCAGTAAATTCTCTCTTAGCTGTCGCTATTTCTTTCTTACAGTTACTTCTGGCTTCTATATACTTCTGCCTGTTTGAACTGGACTTACGTCGGTTAAATCTGTGGTTCACATGCTGCCTTTGCGCGATGGCAGCTGCATATGTGGAAGTAAACCATTGGGGAGAGTGAGGCTTGCTATAAAATTTCCGTGTGGGAACATATGCTTCAATTGCTGTTTTGAACCATTCAGTGATCTCATTTGCGCACTGTTCAGCAGGAAGTGAAAAGATATTTTGCCATGGGGCGTCCCTGATGCGATCCCTGATGGCTTCCCAGTCAGCCTTTTTATAATATCTCATTGTTTTGAGCAGTGGCTCTTCAGTTTTGGCTCTAAAGTTTAGGTCTATTTCAACCATTACCACTGCATGATCGGCGTTCCCAAGTGGCTGTGGGCATTCGTTACATCGTCATCGGGAACTGTGGTCAGAAACAGATTTAGAAGTGATGCGTGCTGTTCTTGCTGGTCTGGGAAACGGGTTGGAAATGTAACCATCTGTGATAGGGAATGAGATATAGAGAAGTTATATGTTGTGGTACCAGCTGCGTCTGTGTGAGTAGAAAATCCAAGCTGTGGTGGACATTGAAGTCACCAAATACATGCACTTGTTCGCTAGTGTCAAAGGAAAGTGCTGTATCTATGCTGTCAGAGACTTTGTTTATTAGGGTACAGTCCTGGGTTGAGGAAGAGCGGTAGAGAAAATAAAAGTAGCTAATGTTATGTTTCATGTTAAGTCTAAAGCACATAAAGGCTTGATCGTCCGATTCTAGTTTAGTTTCTCTAGTCAAGGGGAGGGTGTTTCGAATATATACTCCAAGCCCGTGCATATGTCTGTCAGAGTCCTTACAGCAGAGTGGGAGATATCTAGGCATGTTAAAGTAGTTAGAGGGGATAGAGGAGTGTACGTTAGTCTCACTTAGTCCTAAGATATCCGAGGTGTTTGTTAGAAGAAATGCTTCAACATCATTTAAATTAGTTCTGAGCCCACGGATGTTCCTAAATGCAAACCTCAAAGGAGAAGGCAGGTTGGTTTTGTTTGAGTTTTGGCCTGGTTTTAGCCTAATTTTTTATTGTACTGTCATCATTTTTTTTAAGAGTTTCAGTTTAGGTAAAGGGTGCTGAACAAGTGGTTACGCAGAATACCAGACATGCAACACAAGCAGATCATCAGTTGTTCTTCCATCTACTAGGATTGTGGCCTCAGGATAGCCCACCGGGGATGAGTGCAGGGTCCCTTTCCATGCGCGACATGGCACTAGAAACAACCCAATATTATACAACTACAACTGTTGATGGAGCAGTCGCTCTAAGCACTATCAAAGAGTTAGGGTTCCTGTACTACCTGTCGGGAACAGCAGCCAGAACTGTCTATCCGGTACCCTCAACCCATCAGACGATGGTCAACCCAATCTACTTTTACTGGCATTATGGCATTCAAGCACTCCCAAGTGCCCAGTTTAAGAGATGCAATGTGTCGGGAGTGGGGAAAACGGCGTTCATCGCCCTAGTCAGGAAACAAGATCGACCACTGAAGGTCTGTCAACTCCCTGTGATTCGATCTCTACGCCTAGCTAATAGGAAAGAAGGAGTATGGAAGCCGGGCGATAGACAGTGCCTATCTACTCCTTAAGCAGTTTAGGTTTGCAGACCGGTAATTTGTTTGAGTCACCAGCTCTAGGAAGGTTGTCATTCAAGACTGGAGAAGCCTTCCTCCCCTTAGGTTTAACTTCAGAGTTTTCCTTCTCCTAGATGGATAACCTGGGAAGATTTACGGGTCCATCAGCACCGAAAGGGTTTTCCCCACGCCTATGTCTTAATCCAGGTATTTCTGCGACCCCCACATTGGTGGTTAATGTTACCGGGTTAGTTTATAAAGGTTAAACGCCAACAATCTACCTAATTTTTGGCTTAAACGACTAATATCATTGCATGGCCATAATAGTCTATTGAAGCAGAATGCAGGAAGAAGTATTTAGGCATCAAGGACCAGTTATTAATCAATAAGACCTTCATTGAGAATTGTAAGAAGAGAGAAAGAAACCTAAGTATGGTGTTGATTAATTACCAAGAAGCATATGATAGTGTTTCCTACACATGGCTACTGTGATACCTAGATTTGTATAAAATTCATCCAGCAATCAAGGAGACCATGGCTGTACATATGAAAATGTGGCAAGCTACCATGACATTAAGCCACACAAACGGAAATGTAAAAATCTCTAACATCAAAATCAAAAGAGAAATCTTCCACGGAAATAACCTATCTCCTTTATTCTTCTGTCTGGCGATAGATCCATTAAGCAATTTACTCAACAAAAACCGGAGCCTACAAGACCCAAACAAAAGAGTCAACCACCTGCTCTTCATGGACGACCTCAAGCTGCATGCCAACTCAGACGCTGACTTGTCGACTCTTACAGGTCGTACATAACTTCACCAGAGTAAGTGAATTGAAGTTGGGTTTGGACAAATGTGCCAAGTGCTCCATCAAAGCTGGGAAGAAGGTCTAAATGGAAAACATACTTGATGAAGATACTGACTTCAAAAACCTAGAAGAGCAGAAAAAATACAAATACTTTGGCAGAGTAGAGAATAATTCAATTCAGCATGCTAAGATGACAGAAAAAATTGGCAGTGATTATAGATGTTGTGTAAGGAAAATCTTTAAAACAGAACTTACAAACAAAAACAAGGTAACTTGCCATTAACCTACTTGCCATGCTTGTGATAACATACAGTTTTGGGATTGTTGATTGGGCACAAAATAACACAAATAGACCGGACACTAAAATGCAGAAACTGGTGACACTGTACTGAACAACATAGCAAAATCAGTGTCTGCCTAAATTGTATCTGCCCAGAAGAGCAAGAGGTATACGTCTGTCAGAGATTAACCATCAGCATCGTGCAGCTATCGTGCAGCTATCATGAGCACTGAGCAATATCTTATGAGCTCCCAAAATCCCAATCTCAAAATAGTGCATAAACACCATGAAACAAGAGCCAGCAGAACTACATTCATCACAAAACTGGCCAAACATTTTGGACAAGACTGTTTTACATACGAGACAGACTCAGAAAACAAGTCTGCAACAGAGTCACTAAGAATACACAAAGAACTTTCATTGCAAAAAAACTGGAAGAATGGGCCAACCAACAGCGTGCCAATTATTTTCTGGATGAATTCACCCAGGACTATAGAGATAAAGAAGTCTCAATAAATTGGCTGAAAAGGGGATCGCTCCATTACGACCAGGAGAGAATTATAATGGCTGCCCAAGATCAAGGCTTGATGGCGAATGCTTTTTTAGAAAATGAGTGGTCTCAGCAATGACAGCAAGTGCAAGTTCTGCCACACAGAAGTAGAAAGTGTCAGCCACCTGACATCCAATTGTAAGGTTTTGTTGGAGTATGATTACAATAAGACTCGACGCAATGGAGTGTGTAAATATCTTCACTGGATAATCTGTAAAAAGTTGAATATCGAATGCAGCAGCAAATCCTGGGAAGATATACCAGGAAGAACAGGCAGAAATAAGTCATACATCATCCACTAAGACTATCCAATTCCTACAGCTACGTAGAAAACGGAGCCATAAAACCTGACATAGTGATATGGGACGAGAAGGAGAAAGAAGCAACCTTAGTAGAAGTTAGTGTCTACAATGATGCTGGGTTAAACAGAACTGAAAGGGAAAAGATAACGAAATACCAAGGTCTTATGTATGACATGAAAAGAAACTGGAATCTTAGGAAGATTTCCATCATTCCAGTAATTATAGGAGCAACTGGACATGAAAAAAAGAATTTCGAAAACTACCTTGCAAATATACCCGGTGAACCAAGTGCAAAAGAGAATCAAGCAATTGAACTTAAAGGGATAGTCAGAATCTTAAAAAGATCCCTTGGTTGGAATATCTGAATTAGCGCATAATCGCGCTGACATACTGGTTCTCATCAGATCACTGAAGTTAAGCAATGTTGAGCCTGGTTAGTACCAGATTGGTGACCATTTGGGAATTCTAGGCACTGTATGTGCTCTCCGTTTATTTCAGCATTTGTTTCCAGTTGTACTGTACATACACTTCACTTGCCACTGGTATTTAATAATGTCGACTCAGGAGAGGTGTGGTTGGAGATTGTGTACCTCCTGCCACAAAAATTTCACCTGCAGGCACCCCTTTGTGAGTATCCATAGTCTGTCAAAGACTGAAGGAGCCTGTGTGTGTTAGCGGGTGAATATTCGGCATTTGGTAGCATGCTCCATCTCCAACTTGAACAAACTGATAAGAAAAAAAAAAATCTATATTATTTGATCTTTGGGTCAAATTCCGGCACTTTGGCATAAAAATGTCATTGGTGTAAGAGAAATAACCTGTTTAACTAAAAGATTTATCATTTTTTTCAGAAGGGAATTTGGGACGCTGAAAGACTTAGAGAAATTGTATAAAAATTTTTTTCACTTTCTTTTCCTCCTTCGCGGTACGGGTTCGAGCTTGCCTGCCTACCAACAATTTTTTTTTTTTTTTTTGCACTCGCAATTTTACTTTTTTTTTATTTTGCTCAACCAACACCCTTACATGCACCTCAACTTTCTTTTCCGCCTTCGCGTCATGGGTTCAAGCTTGCCTGCCTACTAAAACTTTTTTTTTTTGCTCAACACACACCTACAAACACCCGGGCAACGCTGGCACCCAGGCTAGTATTTTATAAACGTCATTACATAAAAACAATAGTCGCAGTTTTGTTTGATAAAAATTACAATTCATCTGCAACTAATGTCGCAGTTTTTTTTAATGTTAAAAACCTTAACAATTTATTAAAAAGTATAATTCCTCTAAACTGAGTTATTTCCCTTACATTTAATGATTCAAAGCGCCCAAATTCCTGGTTATTTCATATGCTCTACACACGCCAGAATTAACTATAAAACATAGGGAAGCTGCAACAGGGACTTCATTTTATTTATTTTCGATTGGCCTACAATATATTCCTTAGTGATACAAAGACATATTTTATTCGTGAATTCCAAACAATATTAAATTCTGATAAGCTATGAAATTGCATTTTTAGTAGTGTTTTTCCTTTAACTAACCAATAAAAATGATTTCTTTGTTTCCATTTAAAACTAAACAAAATAACTTGTGTTTGTAAATAAAAGAAATTGTTGAAGGAAACAACTTAAAAAAAATAAGTTGAAATATAAAAAATAGATAAAGGTAGAAGAAATATGGAAATTCTTTGTTAAAATCTAAAAATTGAACTAAGTTATCTACCTTACTTTGCCACCCCAAAGTAAAAAAGGATCCTTTCCCTATCTTCCTTAAATACTAGCACAGTTTATTTAACTATGTAACAATGGAATTGTAGTCATGAAATATTAACTACTAGCAGGCCGCCCAGTGTTGCCCGGTCATAAAATACTCATAAATATTATATTTTAATTAATGAAGAATTCTTCTTTATTATAAACAGAAATACCGTAGGTATTAAACGTAATTCCTTTTGTTAAAAAATAAAGCAAAAAAAAAAAAAGAAAAAAAAAAGAAAGAAACTGAGACATGTGCATGTAAGTATTATGTTTTTTCTAAACAGTTCACTTCTTGTAAGTAAATAAAATATATTCAAGCTGAGATTGAAACCAAAACCTAAAGACAGTAAGTCAAATACGATAACTATTACACTAGCTTGACATGACATTTATAAAGTGTTTAAAAAAAAATCTTATTCTTAACATAAAGAAATTGTCATGTATCTCGACCGTGCATGCGCAGTCGTGAAACAGTTGACAAGCTAACTTTGACCCCTTAACAGCACTTTTTCAGATGAAAACCGATTAAAAAGTTTTCCACACGTCTGAATATTTTCCATACCAAATTTAAAGTCCGTAGATAAAAAATTCGTTGAGTATATAGGTTGAAAAGTGTCCACACACACACACACACACACACACACACACACACACACACACACACACACACACACACACACACACACTTCTAACTTTTATATTGATTAAATAAGAGACACCAGTATAAAAAAATAAAATAAAAGTCGTTTTTCAAACAAAGGCCTATAGCAGCTAAGCTGACACTGAAAAAAAATGCTTAAGTCCGAAATTGAATGAATCGAGACACATTCAAACCCTCACCACTAATTCCGTTCGCAACCAAATTTCAAACAGGTTATATAGTTGGATAGAACACCTCATTAGCTACATTTTGAAAAAAAAATGTCGAAAATTGGTTCAGTAGAAAAAAAGTTACAACAAAATATGTGGGTTCACAAACAGGAGAGTAAGTACATAAGTGACTAACGCTTTTTTTATTTTGCATAACTTTTTTTTATATAAATATTTTTTACTGTAGTTTTGCCAATATGACATGTTAGCGTAACGGTTAGAGTACCGGGGATTGGTGAAAAGATTTTAGGTTCAATCCCGTGTATCGTTTTTTTTTTATAATTAAAAAACCGAACTTTTTTTTTAATAACTAATTTTTTTTTTTAACTCTCCTTATGATTTTATAGCAAAAAATGGTGAATTTATCGATTAAAAATATTAGTGAATTCTATGATATACATATTCTTTGAATGAACTCAAATTTTTCGTTATCACATTTGATGAAAAATGTAGTCCCATTTTGGCAATGCGTCTGACCAATGATGCTTTTGAACCCGCGACCAGCACTCACTGCGATGTCATCAGCAGCAGCCTGGGCATAAATATTCCTATTTTTAAACTCCTTTAAAAGAGGATTCAGCATACAGTTCCATAGTAAAGGTGATAAAATCCCACTTTGGGGGTTTCATTTAACTACTTCTCTTTTAACAGTTGCCCTCAGTAGTTCTACTTGAACTGTTCTGTGCCTCACCATATACTCAATCCATCGGATGAGTACTGGTGGCACATTGAGTTCTCGTAGCGACTTGAACATACTACTGAAGGGTATGTTGTCAAAAGCTCCAACGATATCTAAAAAGACACCGAGTGCCATCTTCTTTTTTGTTAGTTTACGCTCTATACAGATCACGAATTCATGAACCGCAGTCTTGGTAGAGACCCTGGCTCGGAACTGTGTGTTTGAGAGCTAATTTTTTTTGACAATCATTAATAAATATTATAAATTTATATATTAATACAATAGCAATGCCTGGAAAAATCATGGATTATATGGAAAAATGCGCGCATGAAAAGTAATATTCTTAAGATTTTATTAAACTTGGAAAAGTAAAGGACAAGAAATTCAACCTGGAAAAGTAAAGAACAAGATATTCTAGTAAAGTAAAAAATAAGAATTTTTTAGGCTTAAAATATTGCAGCTAAAAATAAAATTTGAATATTGATAAATATTTTATTTATTATTTGCATATGTTGTTGTTTATTGTTGAGTTAGAAAGAATTAAATGATCCTAATTATGATATAATAAAATTATTAATTTTTATGTAAATTATAAAATTATTAATTCCATCTACTAACTAACTAACTAATGAATTAATTTTATTCAAACAATTTTCACTACATAAATATATGCAAATA
Organism: Euprymna scolopes; assembly: GCF_053919585.1. NCBI lineage: Eukaryota > Metazoa > Mollusca > Cephalopoda > Sepiida > Sepiolidae > Euprymna > Euprymna scolopes. Next base: position 126,850,017 of record NC_136493.1, on the reverse strand, counting down.
ATAGGGGGGAAATAAGTTCAATCCAGCGACTGACACCCTTTCTAACTCAACAATAAACAACAACATATGCAAATAATAAATAAAATATTTATCAATATTCAAATTTTATTTTTAGCTGCAATATTTTAAGTCTAAAAAATTCTTATTTTTTACTTTACTAGAATATCTTGTTCTTTACTTTTCCAGCTTGAATTTCTTGTCCTTTACTTTTCCAGGTTTAATAAAATCTTAAAAATATTACTTTTCATGCGCGCATTTTTCCATATAATAATAATTGTTTTAATTTCAAATGCCATAGTTTTTATTTTACACGCACTTATTTTATTTTAGAAATTATTTGTTTTTAATTTGAAGCTCATTTATTTTATTTTGCTATTTAATTGTTTTAATTTTTATAAAAATTTTTTTTTTTTATTAAACTTTCACCCCAAACAAGGCAAGTTACCACTTTGATGTAGGAGGCTACTACCAGGGACCTAAGTTGCAGGGGTACTATGTAGGGAGTTTAGCAGCAAGATGTCTGTTTACATTACACTTGAACTTCTGCATGTCAGTACAGTTGGTGAAGCAGGAAACCGGAAGAGAATTCCAAAGTCCTGCTGTTCTGGGGAAGAAGCTATTAGAGTAAAAGGCTTTCTTACATCTAGGGATCTAAACTGTGTGGGGGTGGGACTTCGCTGCTTGTCGGGTTTGTTGGGAGCATTTTCGTCGAGGGGGTACGAGGGCTTGTAGTTCATCAGAGCATCCACCATTAAACTATTTGTAAAACAGGCAGAGGGATACAACATTACGTCGGTGGGACAGGGGCTGAAGTAAGGATGACAGTTCGGGACCTATTAGGTTGGCGACTCTCTTTTGAACCCTGTCCAGGAGCGAAAGACTAGTAACAGATGCACCAGCCTAAATGTGACAGCAGTACTCCATACATGAGCGAATGGTGGCTTTGTAGAGGTACAGGATACTTTCACCTGTAAGTAAATTTCTAGCACGATAGAGAGAGCCCACCTTCTTTGCAGCAGCCTTAGCAATAATCTCGATGTATCTATTTTCCTGCTTCTTGTGAACGTTAAGCCAAGGAGCTTGAACAAAATGCTCTCAGATAAAGTATCGCTAACCATAGCTATCAGTGGTTGGTAAGGTTTCCTGTAATTATTAAAGGAAACGAGCTTTGTCTTGGCAGTGTTGAATGTTACCATCCATTTTTGACCCCATTCCACTACAGACTGAAGGTCTTCCTCTAGGGTTTCGGCCATTACCTTAGATATGTACTCATTGGTTTCCCCACATGCCTGCTATAGAGTGTAGTCTCGTCATCAAATATACCCATCTCAGAGACAAATTAAAATTTAAATGTTCTTATTCAAAATTTGTTTGTTTTAATCAAAAACTCATTTATTTTACTTTGATTTTTTTAAAAACATTGGATCTTTTTTTTTTTTAAATAAGAGGATTGGGTTTATCAAGGGTGTTGATGGTAGCCATTAGTTTGGTTAAAAAAACCCGGATACTACAAAAAGCAGAAAGGTGAAGAAAAATAGCCCCCCTCGCTCTGAGAGAGGTTTTCTTTGAAGACTCGTACCACGTATGTCTTTCCTCTGATCCTTTACTGACTGTATGCATTGCACTCTTCATTTCAACTATTGAACGAAACACGTGTAAGGCACCATATTAACAATAAAGCACTATGAATATGAAATAAATACATCTTTGGCTCTGGAATGTTTACTAGCGACCCCCCCCCACACACGCACTCCTTTACATTAATGAAAACATTTGGAAATATTATGAAAGTGTATTCAGTTTTGTGATTCAGTCTTAAATAGCAACATGAATAACAATTAAAAAGAGTCTTGACCTTTTTAGCTAGGAACAATGTGTAGTATCTGTTCTGATACTACATGTTGCCTTTTCTGCTCTTGATCAGTTAAGGAGAAATCCTTCTAGACTGAAGCAATTTTTATTTTTGTTCCTATCCAGAGTGCCCCTTTTTGGGAAGATTGATATTTCTCACATTAAAAACCGACCTTGTGTCTAACTCTGCCCTCGTGGGGAGGCAAGTAAATAGGAACAATTACAGAGAGGAAGACACCTGCAAAAAATATATAGTGTGTAAGATTAAGGGGCGAATACAATAGATAATTAAACTTTAATTACTAAGGACTTTGTTAAGGGTAACAATGTGGTATTGTGGTGACTGTAAGTATAAATACGATGGCATTGTCAGTATACTTGGGTGCAAATGCTTTTAGTTAAGAATAAGATAATGGAAAATCAATACTCCCTCACCCAACGTCGAATTAAGTATATACTTATAATAAATTCTTAAAAAATTCTTGTTGAACCATCTTCTTGTCATGGAGTGCCTTTTGGTCTTGATTAGTAATAAAAAAACTAAAATAAAATGCCCCTAAGCCAGCTACTCACAGCACATCATAAAAATGAAAGTGTAGTATTGTTTCTACCTGGTTTATTCTGTCAGAAAATTGCTGAGGACCGAATCTGTAGATCTGAAACCTAGCCAATGATAAGTGTTATCCAGGTGAATTCCAACCAAGCAGTAGCCGTTGTTAATTTTTTATGGGAATTGTTTCAGATGAGGCATGATATCATGATTTGTTGTAAAGAGCTATAAAGACGTTTCAAAGTAAAAAACTAGCGAATGAGATGACGTTGTAATAAAAATAGGTCTAACGCTCATAAAATTCATACTGGCACAGTAGTACTTAGAGTACTTGGAAAAATCAATTGTAAAAAGTCATATTCTCCTGAAGGTTGAAGCTTCAATCCTTAGTGTAGGCGAACAAAAAATACAATTGCGAATTACTTAGGACCTCTATTCAGCCATGGATGATGGAGCAAGAGCACGCTACCCCTCTGAAGTAAAGGGTTCTGCTGGAAATTCCGCCTAAATTCCCGAGTTCGACAGAAACATTCCCGAGTTTGACAAGATACACCTGAAGAAGGTCGGAAGTTACATCAACCAAAACGTTGTGAAAATCACACTCAAGATGAGTAGTAGTCCGATGAATCCAAATAATACAAATAGCCAATGATAAGTGTTAGACCAAGAAAACAGCCCCCCCCCCGTTTGTCAGAAACATCACTCATCGAATGTGAGGACTAAAGGACAAAATAAGGAGAGCAAAAGTTACAAGGCTGCTGAAAGTAAACTCAGGGTTCACTTGTTACTCTAAAATTATTGCCAGTCGCCTGAGGCATCCCTACTAGAAAATACTAGCAGGACTGATCAAGGCAAATATTGCAACCATCAGTGTCCTCTATTTGAAAGAGCCAGATTTCCCATCTCATGTTACACAGACATCATTTGGTTTGGAGCAAAAGTGTAGTATCTGTTCTGATACTACTCTTTATCTTTTCTGTCATCCGTCAATGGAAGAGAAATCTTTTTAGACGGAGGAAACTGTGATTGGTGTTCCAATTCAGAGTGTTCCTTCTTGAGGAGCTGGATTTTCCTCGCATTAACAACCGATCTTGTGTCTGACTCTACCCACGTGGAGAGAAAAGTAAATAGGGACTTTGCGTGTAACCTTGCTACAGTAGAAAGCAGGCACATATTCTTGGCTCTGGTCATTAAGATTAAAGTGTAGTATCTGTATAAGAATAATCGATAGCATTTTGTTTGTTTTATTTTGTTTCTTGTTTGTTTAATAAACAAAGATAATTATTGAGAGTTGATGAAATTTAACAAACGGCTTCATCAGTTGTGATTATTCGTTTTTTTTTTTTTTTTTTTACACAGCCAGGATTGGGTGGGTATTTTTCAGAGTAAATTACTGACCTGGCCATGACATGTAACTTATATATATATATATATATATATATATATATATATATATATATATATATATAAATAATTCTTTATACTTCTCTCTCTTTCTTTTTTCTCTCTCTCTCACCCTATCCCACGCACACACAACCGTGAAAACACACCCTTATCTATTTTCCAATTTTCCACATTCCATTTTCTAGCTATGACATTCTTCTTCTTCTTCTTCTTCTTCTTCTTCTTCTTCTTCTTCTTCTTCTTCTTCTCTCTCCACTCACTCTCTCTCTCCCTCTCTCTGTGACCACCTCCTCCTCCTCTGTTTTCTTTACCTTTTTTCTCGCTTTACAGCTGATAAAAAGCGACACTTGCATAAAGAAAATAGTTTCGAGGATATTTGTATCAACTTCGTGATGAGAGAAAATAATTTCGAATTAGTGAGACTACTCAGAAGAAAGAGGTAAAAGATTTGAAGAGGAGGAAGGGGAGGAGGATGAAGAGAAAGAGAAGGAAGAATATGAAGAGGAAGAGGACGGGAAACTTGTGGAGGAAAAAGCGATGTAACAGTCATTTTTTTCTTAGATCTTTCCTTTCTTCCGGATTGTTCATAAAACTTGTTCGGTACCAATACACACACTAATGCATTCTTTCCACATGTCTGTATCCGTTAACATCAAATACTTATAAATCACTTTTTTTTTCTCTCCATTATTATGGAGTGAGCTGAGCTAGCCATTTCAGGAATAATGGAATAACACAAAGACTATATAGTCACGTCTAAATTGATCCGGTCTTGGAGAGCCCATCCACCTATTTTTTTTCTTTCTTCCTGTCTAGAATTCAGCCCCATTTAGAGATCGACCTGCTTGTTTTCGGGCCCCCATCAAGTCAGAAAACAGTAAACGGTCTACTATCTAGAAAGAGTTGTGAGGGCCTTACTAACACTTTTTTGTTTGTTTGTTTGTTTGTTTGTTTTACTTTTTTCCCCCACCCTACGCCAAAAAAATTTTGTCTTTAATAAAACGGGTTAAAATTTTTTTTATTTTTACACATAGATTATACAAGTTCGAAAAGCATTTCATCCAAGGCATGAAAATTGTTAAACAAAATGTTTTCACTATAAGGCTTTATAAATAAAGGTACAAGATTCAATTTGAAATGTATTTATCTTCAAAGTGCACTTTTATAAATTTTACAAAGTAAGGTATAAAAATTTAATTTAAATTGAATAAAAAATTTACTTTGGATTTATTTTATGTTGCACTTTTAAAAAAGAAAAGCATTGAGAATTTTATATCTATATCATTAATTGCTAGATGAAAGATAATGTTTTTATATTGCACCAAAATGTACATTACATAAAATAAATCCAAGGTAATTTTTTGATTCAATTTAAATTTTTATACCTTACTTTGTAAAATTTATAAAAGTGCACTTTGAAGATAAATAAATTTCAAATTGAATCTTGTACCTTTATTTATAAAGCCTATAGTGAAAATATTTTGTTTAACAATTTTCATGCCTTGGATGAAATGCTTTTCTGACTTGTATCTTATCTTTTTAAGGTTATATTTTAAAACTCTCCTTCTCTCTATTTCAGTTTGTATTTCTCCTCACACCACAACTCATTTTTGCAACCGCCTCTTTGTATTATTACAGGTCTGAATATTCTCTCTGTTTCAGTTTGTATTTCTCCTACCACCACAACTCATTTTTGCAACCCCCTCTTTGTAATACAGGTCTGAATAATGAGAAAATCTGAATTTTTTTAACAAATACTTTAAAATAACTTTTTTAGATTAAATTTTTAAAACTTCTTTCAGAATAGAAAATCTTTAAAATTTAATAAGGAACATATTTCATATAGGTTTCATTAACAAATATTCAGTACATAACGAGAAAAATAGAAATGAAAATTTCAAAAGGCTGTATAACTGGTTACGGTCAATAGTAGTCATCGCCAGCGAAAGTCTTTGTTATTGTTATTCTATTATTATTATTATTTAAAACATTTTGTGTCCTGCTCTTTCGTGCGAGGACTAATTAGATTTATATATAAAAAAACAAAACAAAACAATCCCCCCCCAAAAAAAAAACACAACAACAACAATAAAAGAAACGACTTAATTTGTGAACCTAAAGTAGAACGATCTTTGGTGTGCATGTGGCATTATGGTGACTGAAAACTAGCTAGGATTAGCGTAGACTAATCAAAGGTACAGTGACAAGGATGACCATAGCCTCCCCCCCACTTTTTGATTGGCCTTGTGCCTGATTTTGTTTTGTTTACTGGATGTTATTGTTCACAAAATAAAATATATAAATGAATGTAGCGATCCGTTACAGTTATTCACTCTCCAGAATTATGACGTGTACTCTGTAAAATATTTTTGCTAATATACTTTTTTGTTAAGCATACGATTGTGTTATCTTGATTATTACCGGCCTGCAAGGAACACCTATGTTTTGTTTTTAGATCATGGAACGCAGCTTGTCATTGAACGATGTTTTGATTCGAGTTGGTTGTTAGGTACAAATAAGACATTAAAATAAGTCAATTAAAATAAGTAAATTATAACAAATCAATTAAAATAAGTAAATTATAACAAATCAATTAAAATAAGTCAATTATAATAAATCAATTAAAATAAGTCAATTATAATAAGTCAATTAAAATAAGCCACTTATAATACGTCAATTAAAATAAGTCATTAAAATAAGTCAATTAAAATAAGTCGATTATAATAAGTCAATTACAATAAGTCATTAAAATAAGTCAATTAAAATAAGTCAATTGTAATATAACAGGTGGATAGTTTATAGATAATACTTGTAACATAGTGCATATGAGCGAGTGGGAAAGTTTCAGCGACAGTGAAGTATGATTGGCTTACAAGGAGATTAGCAGCAGCAGTAGTAGCTGAAACGCACATATGCAAATTTCTCTTTTCTCCATTTAAAAAAAAACAAAAAAAACTATCTCACACTTTTCACTGGAAAAACACGCACACACTCTCACACACACTAACTCTCCCTCACACATACACACACACACACACACACACACACACACACACACGCACACAAATGTTGATAGTTGAAAACCAGGCCGGTCGGGACGATAACAAAAAAAAAAAAAAAAATGAACAAGACGGCAGCAATCTTGGTTGGAAATTTAAAAGCCGTTAAAAAAAATTAAAAAAGTTAATATTTGAGATGAAATAAAAACCATTTAAACTACTTAAAAAAAACCCACCAAAAATGATGAAGGTAGGTCACAAGTAACTTTTATTGGTTGTGGGAACGCTTATTAGTTGTATATTTGATTTTCGTTCACTTTTTCGAATCGCTGTGGATTGTAAAACATACCAAATAGTAGTTGTTCGGTTGGAAAAATGGTTGATATGTCGTTCGAGTTGTTTCTCGCGATTTCGTTTACACGCATGCACATGTGCGTCAAAAACGTATGCACGCTTGTGCGTACATAATGGCCACTAGTGATAACATAAGGTTTTACATTGCATAATAAAGCTCTTAATATCCGGAAAACTATAATGTGTGCCAAATTTAAATGTGATATTCGTTTTCAGCAGACTCAAAAACTTACAAAAGTCGTCATTTTAAAGAAAAAAAAAAAAAAAAAAAAATGATTACAAGTTTTAACGAATTTGTTTATTAAAACAAAAATTTATTTTTTTACTTTTTTCTTCAACTAATCACTCCTAACCCACAACACAATCCAATAGTGGAGCGATTTTAATGCTCCATCCAGAGTGTCTCATTTTGGAGAACTCGATATCCTCAACATAAGAAATCGACCTAGTGTCCAACTTTGCCCTCACGGGGAGGAAAATAAATAAGAACAAGTTTATATGTGAGAGAGAGAGAGAGAGAGAGAGAGAGAGAGAGAGAGAGAGAGAGAGAGAGAGAGAGAGAGGGAGAGAAAGAAAGAGAGAGGGAGGAAGAAGGAGAGAATGCGTATATATGAATAAATATCCGTTCCATCAGAATGTATCCATTGTTTCTCTCTGCTTATCGCGCTCCAGACTTCCCTTCTAAACTTAAAATGGCCGATCCTTAATTCTTTCGTTCAGTTTACATTTCCGGCGGGAAAATGCGATTTAATCTGTTTACAAACGATTATTATGTCGCGTTATGTCTTTATGATCTTTTTAACATCCCTTCATTTATTTATTTATCTCAATCTCGTGCTCTCTCTCTCTCTCTCTCTCTCTCTCTCTCTCTCTCTCTCTTACACATATACTCATGCGCGTCTCTCCCTCTTTAAGGCCACTTGTTCGCTTCCAGATACAGTGGATATCCTGCGCGAAGTATATAGCAAAGTAAAAGTTGCGAGTGGTTTTCTTGTCCAGAATTATCCCTAGATTAAAAAACAATTAGTAATTGTAGCTTAGTAGATCAACACAAAACCTACCTTAAAAACTTGTTTTCTGGGGGGTTTCGGGTGTGCTGAAAACGAATACCGCATTTAAAATTGGTGCCGGCAACTAGTTTTCACGACACTTTAAACATACTTTTCCGCATATTTCATATAGTAATGTAACGCGGTGGCCATATCAATCGAACCTCTCTACTTGATTTGACGACAGCTGTGAACAACACAAAGAGAAGCAGAGGAATACTGTCGTTACCTCCAAATTTTACTTCAAGTCGAATTATATAAGCAAAGCTTTAGAGTCTAGTCTACACTACTATTTAATAGTTGGATAGAAAATATATGGTTCATACCTGCGCGAGCCTTTTCAAGTTTCACACAAAAACACGCGTTCACATTTCAAGCTTTATTACTTGTCATATACATACGCACACACAAACATACGCGCCCACGCCCACACACGTACATATATTAACGTTCGCGTACATACACTCACATTCACGTGTATATACACACACGCTAACGTACACACATGTACTCACACACGCGCACACGTACGCACACAGATGGACGACGTCACTTCCTTTCAAAGGAAATCCACACATGCGCAAAAGACCAGCGGAAACACCTATAAAAGAAAGAGCAATAAGCGGCTTCTTCCTTTTCGGCCCAGCTTTCGAGCTGGTCGGTCTACGGACCGACCGCGTGCGTCACGTCCACTTGCTACTATGTGGGACAAAAAGCTAACAGACCGTATGTACACATTCTCACTGTTTCTCTCTCTATCTACTAATGGTCCCTGAGAACACCTTCGCGTAGCTGACTGCTAACTGACGTCAACCCCCTATCCTCTTCTTTGTCTACACGCTGGACTATCATTTCAATTTCCACTACATCACTCACTTCTTTTCCCACGCACGAACAAACAATAGTGACCCGAACGTGAGATGAAAACACATTTCCTTCTACAATACCAGTCCCGCAACGAATGATGGTTACACCCGCGCGGACATGAACACATGTTATATCTAAAACATTCATTCTTTCAACAGTAAACAAACGACGTTCATTTTATCCATCAATTGAGTTTTTGTTTCCTTCAATTCCATTCGTTTCATTATTTTCTTGTAGCGAGTTAGGGTATTATTATATCCTGGTCCGCAACATACCTTTCTTAAGGGTGTAAGCGAAAGTAATGCAGAAGCCGACAGAAACCACAGCAGAGCTTATAACCTAACCACTCCACCACTATCTTTCTCATATATGTAGATCTCCTCTCTCTGTCTCTCTCCATATATATATATATATACTTCATTTAATCACATAAATTAATATATGAAAGTATCATTTTATGCATAAACGTTAAGTATTTACTTCAACAGTGCTCAATACACAGGTAGAGCTAGGTAGTAAGTTATAAAAACTGCCATATATATTTTTATAACTTATTATATAAGTTATATACTTAATGTCTATTTAAATAAAATGAACATCGTTTCTGAAAAAATCATACAATCTAGTTGATTTTGTTTGTTTTTCCTTTTGAAACTGATTTTTAATTCAAAATTATGAATCATTTTAATCTCCCCTCTCTCTCTCTCTCTCTCTCTCTATATATATATATATATATATATATATATATATATATATATATATATATGTATATATATCAGGTTGGCAAATAATAAACACACTTTTCCCAACGCAAAACAAGTGCATTTATGCCAGTATGCGTTCTGTGGCGATGAAGTCGCTGAAAGCGGTTTTGATATCGCTTAGGTTTTTGAAGGATTTCCCACGCAGAAAGTTGTCGAGATGCTTGAAAAAGTCGTAGTCGGTAGGTGAGATGTCCTGAGAGTATGATGGATGATAGCCCAATTCGTTTAACTTCTGGAGGGTTGGTTTAGCAACATACGGTCGGGCAGTGTTGTGGAGGAGAATTGGTCCTTTTCTGTTATCTAATGCTAGATGTTATCGAAGTTCCTCATGCATTTCATCCATTTGTTGACAGTACTTCTCCGTCGTAATGTTTTCGCCTGCATTCAAAAAACTTTAATGGACGAGGCCGGTCACATACCACGGTCAGCATGACCTTCTTTTGATGCAACTCTAGTTTCGGGAAGTGTCATGGAGTTTCATCGGCGTCTAGCCACTGAGCTGAGCGTCACCGGTTGGCATAAAGAACCCACTTTTCATCGCAAGTCACAACTCGGCCGAGAAACAGATCGTCCTTGTTGAGTAAAAGAAAGGAAGATGACACTCCATAATGGTATTTCTTTTGGTTGTCGTTCAATTCGTGAGGCACCCATTTATCAAGTTTTTTTTTCCAATATCTCAAGTAGTTGGAATCGTCGTATACGTTACGTCTAATTCTGAAGCAAGTTCTCGAACAGTTGTGCGTAGATTGGTTTCGACTAAGGCTCTTAATTGATCGTTGTCAGCATCCGATGCCCGACCACTACACTCATCATCTTCAAGACTCTCGTCGCCGTCACGAAATTTCTTAAACTACTATTGTGCTGTGTGCTGTGTGTTCAATACTGGTTCCTAAGCCAAACGCTTCGTTGATATCGCGAGCTATTTCAGCAGCTTTTCGGCCTAGCTTGAATTGAAATAAAAAAATTGTGAGAATTTGCTTTTTTGCATCTTGTATTCAACGTTCTGAAAAGAAGACTTAATGATACATAATAGTAAAGTTATTATAAGGAAAACTTATCTAAAAATATATAATTTGAAATCAAAATTAAATATTCCGCAAGGACTTTCTTCTCAACCTTTATATATATATATATATATATATATATATATATATATATATATATATATATATATATATATATATATATGAAATGCAACGGAAAAACTTTGCTTTATGATTCTGTTTTTTAATTTTTCGATTTTCCGTAAAAAATTTTTAGTATCAATATAAAAAATATTAATAAACTTTTACTTCAACATATGATGATGATTCGTGGACGAATTGAAAGCGCTTGCGACAGCAACAATTATGCAACTTTTATTAATATTTTTAATTTTGATACAAAAAAGATTATTCGGAAAATCGAAAAATTAAAAACAGAATCATAAAGCAAAGCGTCTCTGTTGCATTTGATAATATTTGCTTAAATATATATACACAGGGTGACCCCCCCCCAAAAAAAAACGATTCCCAACTATAATTAGACCCCGTTTCTTAGTGTTGTTCGAATGAAATGAAACTTTGGTCTTCGCCCATTTTTTCTCCGTTCTACAACATATGTTTTAGATGGCCTCCATTTAGCTTTTGTTTTGTTGGGTAACCCTGTATATATATAT
>NC_136493.1:126728522-126833522 GCF_053919585.1 Euprymna scolopes | reverse complement strand
GAGTTGAAAGAAGGAGAGATAGAGCATGACCACCGGGTTCTCCATTTCCACACTTTTGATGGACTTGTGCCTAATTTGTAAACAGGATTCAATTTCGTTTTCTTCAACACCAAAGCCAACAGGGTCTAGAAATAGCCTTTTCCCCTGTTGATTGCGGTACATTGCTGACCTGTGCAATTCTAGGTGATTCATCTTCCTAATCTTTGCCTTCTCTATTTGAGAAGGAGTTCGTTTATTGTTAATTGTCCGAGGCGCCCCTGCCGGGAAATGTCGATGGGGCTACCTAGCCACTTTTTTTTTTCAAGTTTCAGTTTTTTTTTCAATGTACTGTTTCTTCAATTCCACTTCCCGACCATTGTGCCATATTTTTGGGAGGGAGATAAATACCTTCAGTTTTATTTACGAATACATAAATCGAAGTATGGTATCTATTTCTATGCCAGTCAAAGGAGGATAGACCCTTATTGACGGAGTCGATTGCTGTTTGTTTTTCCTTTGCACTGTGCTTATTTTGGGGAAGCTGGATATCTTACACATTAAATCGATCTTATGTCACTTCCAGTCCTCGCGGAGAGGCAGACAAATAGAGACCTTGGTGAATTAGAATGAACTGAATGATACTAATAGTTTTTTTTTTTTTTTTTTTTTTTACTAAATAGTCACCACTAGGTGTATCAGAATTGTGGGGGAATTTTTGACACCCCCAACACGAAACTGTGAATAACATATAAAAACACTCGTAATTTCTCATTTAAAAGTGGTTTGTTTATTTTCTTGATGGATTATACTTCCAAAATAAACTATTAAAGTTGTATGAAAAGTAATAGAAATATTATTTTTTATCTTTCAAAAACCAGTGTTTACAAAGTGCCGGCACGCTTCTAGGCAGACATTTTTTTACGTAATAAAATCAATTGATTTTTACGAGTTAAATATTTTTCAATTTTTTAACTTTAAAAATCTATCAAAATTTATCTATTGATTCAATTTTTACGATATTTTCAGGGTCAAGGGGAAATTTTATGCTCTTTCCAATAAACCGAATATAATATTTTAGACAAACGTTTTTTTTAATCCCCCCCCCATTTTGAAATGTCTATTTAGATTTACATAATTAATTAATATAACAAAGTTTTATATATCACAAATTGAACATAAAAGGTCAATAAATAAAATATTCAAATTTCAAACAAAAAAAAAAAGAACAGTTTTTTACTAATTTATATGTAAAGTTCAAAGTGTAAATCCTTTTTTTTTTTCGAAAACCAGGTGGAGTTTTCTTTTGTTTATTTTTTAAGTTGGAGTTTATTTTATGCTTATAATTTTCCATTCAATATTGGACGCTGAGGATATTCTATTCTATTTTATTCATTTTTTTTTTTCCGATGTTAAAAAAAAATCTCTCAGTAATTAAGACTGACAATATTAAAAAGAAAGTTCTGGTATTTCTCTAAGATAGTAAAAAAGAATCGAAAATAAGTCGCACCTCGCACGGTCAATGTGTAAATGGTCAAAATCTATAAATGAAAAATATACACTTTGCAAGTATGGTAGCAAAATAATGACTTCTATTGAAATACGTGAAAAGTACACAAGGGAGATTCGGCTTCATTGAAACGGGGGTTTTCCCCCTTCCATACATATCAAAGTGAGAATTCTTTTTACATACGGGTATTTTAATGGCTGATAAACAAACATCGGAGACACGGTACTTGGTTGAAAAATCCTTTCATTTAAAAAATACATGGAATATAATATATAAATATAATTAAATTCTCATACCGGAACATTAGAAGCAATCAAATATTAATAATTTGAAACAGGTAAGTGATTTTTTCACAGTTAGATATATATATTACATTCACACGACTTACGTTTTTTGTTTTTCGTGAACTTTTATTTTTAACAAAACCGGTGAAAAAATAATTGTATATTTTTTCGGTGAAACCTTTTATGATATTAAATTTTGGTCTTTCCTCATTTTATTGAAATAAAAATTATGATTTGAAATTACATTTTCATGTTGTTAGAAGTTTGTATACATGGAGAGTCTATTTAATGAAAAGTTTTCAATGGCGACTTGTCCAAAAATGCTGATATACCTTATCAAGGCCCAAAAGACTCTCGATGATAAGAGCTAAATTAGTTTGTCAGGTTGACGGTTAAACAACACTTTAATGATTGGTAATGATGATGAAATGTGATTATTCAAGGACGGCTCGAGATGAATTTGTTTACGTTGGACTTGAAAACGGCCATATTGTAGTCAGCTGAGAAGCATCCCTGGGGTATAGAGTTCCATAGACAGATTGTACTAGGACGGAAACTCTGGTCATGAAAGCTTCGTACACAGGGGGAGACAAGAAAATTATTGACAATGGTGATAGCTAGACGAGTTTTTGTTGTGAATTTTTTTTTTTTTTTACTGGAGGGGGAGGACCACGGAGCTCAGTACCATAACTTTAGTGTCGTATTCACCCAAGAATTATGACTAAACGCAGACCCATGGCGGAAATGATGGCGATTAGAGTAACAGGACTGGGCAAGGTTGGGGTTATTGTGTTAAGCGGTTTGTTTTAAAATTCCTTTTTTTATTTTATTTTCATCCTGTTTTTCTTTCTTCCTTTTTTTTTCTTTTCATTTGCCGTTCTGTCTGTAGGAGTGGTTCATGATAGCAGCCATTCCAACTTCATTACGGTCACTAAAAGCAAGACCACCAAACTCTGAAAACAAACCTCCGAATTCTTCGGATTCCAGTCTTTTAATTTTCATTCCTGGAAGATAAGATATAAATATGAAAAAAGTCATCTTATTTTCGGGTTCGACAGATGGCCGCCCCCTTCGGTTTTCTTTACTGACTTTTTCTCTTTTCGTTTGGATAATATTAATAATTGAGACGACTTCAGTGGAGCCGGTGAATAATGACGGTAAGTCGAACTGAGTTCAATCGTACTATGGGGACTAAGTCGCTTCGTTTTCGCCTACATTTTAGATAAAAGTGAATACTATTCTTAAATTCTGTTTTTGACATGAAATGGGAGACTTTATATTTCTAGTACAACTTTTAAACCGGACAAAAGCTGAACTATTTATTATTTTTTAATCCTAACAAACTAATCCTAACTACTAGTCAGTTTTTATTTGGTTCAGAAACTGATTTTATAAAATGTTAAACCCTAATTATAATCAAAAGTTGTAATCGCATGTCGAGCATTTTTTTTTTTTTTTTTTTTTTTTTACTGATAATCGTTACTATTAGCTACATAAATTATTTTAAAGGAAATACAGTTGAGAAATTAGTAAAAAGAAAACAAAATTCTTGTCCACATTTTCCTCTATCGTAAAGAAAAATCTGTATGATGTATGTATTCATTACGAAACGAAAATTTCATATTTAGAAATTGTGTTATACACCGAGTAATTTTATTTTTATAAAGAAAATCATTTTTAAGTGATTAATGGGAATTCGTAGTCATTAAAACATAAAGCTAGCAAGTTTGAATTATCTCCCTTTGTTTTCTTTTTAAACATTGTTTTCAAAATGGCGAACAAGACAGCTAAGCTACACTGTGGGTACTCATAAAATTTGATTTTCTTTTTTAAAAATAAAACTACTTGATCAATTTACGTAGTTTTAGAATATATATTTCGTTTCATCACGGGTACGCACATCATAAAGCTTTTTCTTTATTTTTGTTTTTTTGAATAGGGGGGAATTCTAGACAAAAAAACAAATTCGGTTTTTACGCCTTTACATTTACCGTAAATGTCGGTTCTGATAAAAGTAGCCATCTTTTAGTCGGAAAAAGTAAGGCCCATAATATAAACAACGTTTGCTCAAAGCAAATTATCACGAGTAGGTTTCTAGCAGTATTTTGTTTATTTTTCAATTTTTGAGCGATTATCGAGACTCTCCAGATGACCGTCAAACTGAATTATCTCCCTTGCCTTCAATTAAAATCCGCTATTTCAAAATAGAAAATGTCGTACCGCCAGTAGTATGCATTATTTTTTTTTTGGTAAAAACTAGACCTAACACATCTACGGGATAATTTTTCCTAATTTTTCAGAATTTATATGAATTTTGAAATTCCAAGTAAGTACGTAATAGTGTTTTTACCTTAAATGAATTTGTTTCAAATCGCACTATTTCGCAGAAGCACTTGAAACTGTAATGATACAGTTGATAACGCAGACAGAATTGAACTTGAAATTAATGGTACTAGTGCAGAGAGTGATCCGGACGTAAATAATAACGTTATTATTTAAAAAGCCATTCTTAACATGGGGAAGGGGGGTGTTTTGTACCTATTCTATACTTTGACCTTACAACTGAATAAAAAAATATATCCAAAAACTTTAATTAAACTTGGAAATACGATTTAAAAAAATAACGCGGATCACTCTCTGCACTAGCACCCATACAATTAAGCAGAATAGAGACCGCATATCTGTACTAATATAGAAAGAATTTACAAAATAACAACAAATAAATAATGCAGATTATTGTCGACTAGTATTGAGTTCTGTTAGCATTTTTATATTTCATTAAAACTGTATTTATGTTGAAACAATTAAGTATTATTTACACTCCCGTTTGTTCTGTGATGTTTTGTGATAACAGTCCAGAATAGTTAACAGTTAAAAACTCGTAAACAATCAAACAAACAAACTAAAAACAATAAATAAATAATAAAAATAAAAACAACAAATAACTTATAGCGGTGCTAATGCACTTAGTGATCCGCGCTGTTTTTTTTTTTTAATCGTATTTCCAAGTTTAATTAAAGTTTTATGTTTTTTGGTACTAGTGCACTTATTGATCCGTGCTGAAATAATAACGTTATTATTTAAAAAGCCATTCTTAACATGGGGAGGGAAGGGTGTTGTGTACCTGTTCTATGCTTTAACCTTACAATTCAATAAAAGAACATACCAAAAAACTTTAATTAAACTTGGAAATACGATTTTAAAAAATAGCGGGGATCAGTAAGTGCACTAGCACCGTTTTTTTTTTAATTTTTTTTTTTATTCAATTGTAAGGTTAAAGTACAGAATAGGTACAAAACAACCTCCCCATGTTAAGAATGGCTTTTTAAATAATAACGTTATTATTTCAGCACGGATCAATAAGTACATGAATGACTGCATGAGTACCCTTATAGCAAACGCAGTACAATTAAATTCTCTACTGATCCGTACACTTTTAATGTGTGGAAACTGTGTGATATTTTTATTTCGATGTTCGTTTG
Source organism: Euprymna scolopes (assembly GCF_053919585.1). Taxonomy (NCBI): domain Eukaryota; kingdom Metazoa; phylum Mollusca; class Cephalopoda; order Sepiida; family Sepiolidae; genus Euprymna; species Euprymna scolopes. The sequence goes on along the minus strand of NC_136493.1, from coordinate 126,828,270 downwards.
TATTGTTGACACACAAAAGCCCAAATAGCGGCCGCATTGATCGCTTAACGCCAGTTAATTTCATGCTGAAAATATAGTAAAAACAAACTTACCCTCACTAACCCTATGTCCTAGTGGCAACCCCATAAACAAAATCCTAACCACACGTAATTAAGTTCAGTAAAGTTAGGCGACCACTTCAGTGACGGCGATTCTTGTTTTTAGTGTCAAGAAAATATCTTCACATAAATAACATTCTAAAATGAAAAATCTTCGTTTTCACACGTTAAAAGTATACATACCAGTAGAGAATTTAATTTTGCTGCGTTTGCTATAACTTATTTGTTTTATTTTTATTAATGAGTTACTGTTAATGATTCTATGTTTTATCCGTTTTGTGAAATTTATTCATTTTTGTGAGTCTAATTGAATAGAGAATGTACTGCCGCGTACAAGGATTGAACTCATGAACTTCAGATTATGAACATTTTTGGTTTAGTACATTTCCATCACGATAGACCTCTTTAATCATCGGTTCTCGTCCTATTCTCCCTTTATTGTCACCCGTTATTATATACAGTAATAATCAGAGAGAGAGACACACACACGCAGTTGAACCCAAATAACATTTAAGATGACATTAAACTTTAATTCTGAATAGACAATTTTTAGGTACGTGCAAAAAAAGGTACGTTTTATGTAATTTTCATTATTTATTAACAATCACAGAATATAATAAACTCATCATTTTTTAAAGTTTAATGTCATCTTAAATGTTACTTTTCTACCGAACTGGATATATTTTTCGTGTTTTTATTCAGTGTAACATGTTTATTCAGCTCGAAAACCATACAGTGTTTATCGATGTATTGGAACATTCAATATGGCGTCTTATTCTCTCTTTAACACGGTAAGTGTGGGAAAAGATGTTGTAAATAAAAAACCGGATAAAATACTGTTAAAAACTCGCTCAATATATGTTACCGTGACATAGGTTGACATATATTCGGCGGGTTTTTAATAGTATTTTGTATAGTTTTTTTTATTTATAACACTTTTTTCCATACTTACGGTGTTAAAGAGGGTGTGAGACGCCATCTTGAATTTTCGAATACATCGGTAAACACTGTATGTTTTTCGAGCTGAATTAATGTTACATTGAATAAAAACACAAAAAATATATATCCAGTTTGGTAGAAAAGTAACTTATCTTGCCTTTGATAACATTTATTTGTTATATATTTGTTTTTTGACAACTTTTTCGAATCTGTGTACAGTAATACAAACCCCAAAAAACTTGCTAAAGCCAAAGTACTAAGACACATGAAGTCCGGTTTGCTTTTTTTTTTTTTTTTTTAAATAATGTATTAACAATTAAAAAATATATTTCAGGAAAATTACGAAAAAAGCCATTAAAGTCCGTGCTAATGAAATCAATATAACTTGAAGAAAAATTAATTTCTCGAACTATCGATATTATCATTGAATTAAACATTGTTTATTCAATGTTTTCACTAAAAAAATAATATAACTGAAAAAAAAATTAATGTGATTTTAATGGTAATAAATGATTTTAATGGTAATAATTCTCACAAAAAGTACATTTTAGTACATCTGTTTTTTACCACTTAAGTCTGATTGACAACGTCGTTAAACCACACATAATCACCTTAAAGTAAAATGCAAGAAATTTAGTTACCTGCCCTAAAACGTTAGAATGGTCCGGAAGCTTCTTTCTTAGAACTGCACACCTGTGTAACTCTTCCATTTGCCTGCTTTCCAGCTGACTACAATATGGTCGTCTTCAAGTCTAAACTAAACAAGTTCTTGATGAGTCGTTCCCCTTAAGTAATTCAATTTACCAAATTTACACTTCAACGATTACTATGATATTGTCCCTTTCACTACTGTGCACTCTTTTACCCTTATCCTCGAGTGGGCTCTGGGCCTTGATAAGTGGTGATCCATTTGTCAAAAAAAAAAAAAAAAAAAAAATGGTGGGATATCATTTTACGTTAAATTTATATACGAAATTGATCCCCACCCCAATCTATATTCTTAAATAGTTGCTTTTTTTCTGCCAAGTTTTTCACTGTGTTTACATGTAATCGCATGCGCATTTATGAAAACAAATAAAAACCTGATCACGTACCAATTTTTCAATTCTAATCCCCTAGCAGCATTTCCCCCAGATGAAAACTGATAAAATATCCTATATTCCAAATTTCGAATCTGTAGATAAAAAATTCGTGGAGTATATAGGTTGATTAGTCTTCTCGGTACTAGTGTACTTGATCCGTGCTGAAATAATAACGTTATTTTAAAAGCTATTCTTAACATGGGGAGGGGAGGGTGTTTTGTAACTATTCTATATTTTAACCTTACAATTGAATAAAAAAACAACATATCAGTAACTTTAATTAAACTTGGAAATACGATTTAAAAAATAGTGCGGACCACTAAGTGAGTGCACTAGCAACGTCTTCTCACACACACACACACACACACACACACACATTATCACTTTTATAGATATATAGGCACACACGCACACGCACGTTCAGTTTCTTCCTTTGCCAAAACACAATTTTTATATCCAATTTAAATTAATTGTTAGTGCGATTCTTGGCTTTACTGAAAGACACTGTTCTGTTTTGCACTCCTACGATGTAGCAGAGTTACTACTAAAAAATAAAAATAAAAAATAAGTCGGCGCTGTGTGTGTCCAAATCAGAAAATTATATTTTTAACGTAAGGACATTTAATCTGAAGTGGTTGATTGACAACACCCAAAAGTCAGTCAGTTCCATTTCTGGTTGCTGCGCATTTTTTTTTCTTCCTGTTTATTTTTTAACTAGCGGGGGGGGGGGGGAAGGGCGGCTTTGCCCGGGCGTAAAATACGCAAATACGCTTAAATATGATATTTTAATTTGTCCAGATTTCTTATATATTATTATAGAGTCGTAATTTCCAAAGTAAAAAAAAAAAGGTATTTAAGGTGCCACCAACTAGAATCTGAAAAAGTGCTGCTAAGGGGTAAAAATTGAAAAATTGATACGTGGGAGTGATCGGATTTTTATCTGTGTTCAAATGTTTCCTTATGTTAATTATAAGTTTGTTTGAAAACACTTTTTAAAGATCACGTCAAGCTGGCGTAATGGTTATCTTCTGGACTCATTGTCTTTAAGTTTTGGTTTCGATCTCAGCTCGAGTTTTTTTTTTTTTTTTTTTTTTTTTTTTTTACTTACAACAAGTGAATTGTTTAGAAAAAACGGTACTCATGCAGAGAGTGACCCGTGCTGAAATAATAACCTTATTATTTAAAAAGCCATTTTTAACATGGGAGGGGAGGGTGTTTTGTACCTATTCTGTACTTTAACCTTACAAATGAATAAAAAACATATCATAAAACTTGGAAATACGAAAAAAAAAAGAAAAAAAAAAGCGCGGATCATTCTCTGCATAAGCCCCGAAAAAACAATACTCGCATGCACATGTCTCAGTTTCTTTCGCGTTTTTTTTTTTTTATTTTTAAAAAAATTTTTTTTTTTTTTTTACTTCGTTTTTTCTTTTTTTAAAGGAAGTTACGTTTAATGCCTACGGTATTTCTGTTTATAATAGAGAAGAATTCTGCATGAATTAAAGTATAATATTTATGGGTATTTTATGACCGGGCAACGCTGGGAGGCCTGCTAGTATATATTATTTATATTAGTTGTTATATACTTTTATCAAAAATTTTGTCCGTAAGATTCTAACGTTTTAAATTATGAAGGACCATTATTAAATTTTATAACAAATTTTTATGCACAAGATAAGAATATAAAAGTTGCTTTCAATAATAAAAATGTTTATAGTGCAAACATGTGTTTGGTAAAGAAAGTTCAATTAGTAATCACAAGTCTATGTTTATCAAGTGAATAAGATGTGTATGTAAGTTAATATACGTAAGTGGGTACTTGGCAGCGTGGCATTAGGTGTATCAGAAATTTGGAAGAATTTTTGACACCCCTAACAGAAAACTGCGAATAAAATAAAAAAAAACAAAAAAACTCGTCATTTCTCTTTTTAAAGTGGGTTGTTTATTTTCTATATAGTATATAGAATATGCTTCCAAAATAAACTATTAAAGTTGTTTAAAAAATAATAAAAATATCATTTTTATTATTTTTAAAAAAACAGTGTTTACAAAATGTTTACAAAATGCCGGCGTGCCTTCATGCAGCCATTGTTTTACGTAATAAAATCAATTGAATTTTACGAGTTAAATATTTTTCAATTTTTAAACTTTAAAAATCTATCAAAAGTTTTCTATTGGTTCAATTTTTACGATATTTTCAGGGTCAATGTGAAATCTTCTGCTCTTTCCAATAAACCAAATATTTTAGACAAACGTTTTTTTTTTTCAAATTCTATTAAAATTTTAATAATTTATGTACCAAAGTTTTATATATCACAAATTGAAGATAAAAGATCAATAAAGAAAATATTCTAATTGAAAACAAACAAACAAACAAAAAAAAAGAATAGTTTTTTTTGGAAATTTACCTGTAAAGTCCAAAGTGCAAAACCTTTTTTTTTTAAAAAGAAACAAAAAAAAAAACGTTGATTTTTTTTTTAATGAAAGCTCATGTTATGCTTATATCAAGTAAATACCAGACGCTGACGGCAAATTTTTCTATTTCATTGAATGTTTTCTTATTTTAGATATTTAAAAAAAGAAATTCAGTCGATAAAGAAGTATTAAAATATATCAATCAAAAACTCGTGTATTTCATTAAAAGAATTAAAAAAAAAATCGATGAAGTGGATTTTTTGTTTTAGGGGAAAAACTTATAAGTGAATGTGCATTTCTGCGGAGACGAAAAATACTAATTTTGGTTAACACACGCAATAAAAAAGAGACATTATTGTATGTCACTTGGATGAATCCATATTTGATAAATTTCATATTAGCAGCAGCAGTTCTTTAAGCTTGCCGCAAATATGTTACGAAAATGCGATTTTCTACGACCCTCCCTTTAAAAAATCCTTTTATTTAAAAAATACATGGAATTTAAAATATAAATATAGATAAATTCTTAACAATGAAGAATGGAACTACCCATTTAATAGTATATTTTTAAAGTGATTTTTTGACATTTATATATAGATATAACACAAGGTGAGAAGATGGGGTAAATGAGTCAGTGCCTTTAAAGGAGGAGCATTCTGGCCCTGCAAAAATAAGTCTGAGTAGCCCCGTCGGCATTCCCCAGTGAGGGCGCCTCAGACAACAATTGATAAACTTGCTCTACCTAAAACCCAGAAGGCAAAGTCTGGGAGGGTGGACATCTTAGAGCAACCCAGAACATTTGTCTCAGTCTGATGACTGCTAAAAAGTCGCAGTTTCTGTCCGAGGTTGGAACATCGACTGGCATGCTATGAAAGGCGGCGCCACTTTGGAAATTCTGTGTTTTTAGAGTTTGGTTGTTTGTTTTATGTGAGTTTATAACTTCACATTGTCGGCTTATTATTTTCACATATATGTGTTACCTTTTAAGGTTTGGAATGATTTCTATTGGTTGAAAATATTTTTAGTTAACGCTTTCTCATGAAATCTTACTTTCTTTAGGAAGTATAGTGGGGCAGATTACTGACTTGTGCTTTTATCACTAAGTGAAAGATTCTTATGGAATATTAAGATAACTTGCCCTCTAGTAAGGAAGAAAGAGAATCCAAACAAATTGGAGAAAGAAAGAGGATAATCAATTAGAGCCATTTGTTTTTTGCATTCAAAGAAATCTCTTTTCGGTTCAGTTGTCATAGAACCACTTAATTTTAAAAAAATGTTTACTTTTTTGTTTTGTGCTAAAACAAACAAACACTTCACTATCGATTGAAAGTTTATAACACAGTTGTTGAAAAACAAAAATGCTTTCTAAAATAATTTTTTAGAGGAGGGATCAGTTTGCTATTATATATCTACTAGCTGTACCTACTCGATGCTTCCTGGGATGGAGTAAAGTTGATTCTTTTGAAATTTTCTACTGAAGGAATTTTATTTTGGTTATTTTGAGGTTTTTTATTGCCTATTACTAAGAGTTCTTTCTTTTTTTCATTTTAAAGTGTAATGAGAGAGATTTCTTTTTATTTTATTCTTTTACCTAAATGCTACTATTTCGCCTTGCAAAAGTCTGGCGATTCCTTGTGTGCCGAACATACTTTTCAGGTCCAAATTGAAACAGACCATAACATTTCTGTATTTGAGGTCCCATGGAAATACGATTATGTTTAGGTCCCTTTTTGGAAAAGAAAGCATAATCCACATAAATAATAATCACGACTTGTAACTCATGAAAGAAAATGGCACACAAGCTGAACTTGTTCCTGCACTGTGCATCAACAGGAGCCTGCCATTTACTGCGTATGTTTCAACCCAAATATTCTAGACTAAACTCTATCGTTGCACAAATTTTTAAATCCTCTCCACCAGGAATCTCCAAAGTTTTATAACTGGAGATGGGAGACATATTGCTTACTATGTGCCCCCCCCCAATGACCTAGACGTGTTTTGTACCGTTTTGCTTTTTAGTGAAACTTGTTCTTCCAAATGTTATTTTTTAATAATTTTCTGGACAAAAAGAAAAACCACCACAATATTTTCACACGTTTCTATTTAAAAATTTCTTCCGGAATATTTTTACGTTTTCCATGAGAGCTCTGCAGGCTGTAGTTTGAAGACCCTCTGCTCTATACTGAGGTGTGTAAGTAACTACATATATTTTGATTTGCTCAGTTACTATCCCTTCGCATTTTTACAAATGCTCCAACAACACTTACTGCATTTGTACTTTCCTCAACGTAAACACTCCCTGACGAACCGACAATCAGCAAAATCACCCCCTTCACTGTAAATGTTTCCAGAGAGCTTTATACTCTAATAGCTTCTTTCTTCGAAGTGCTAGCCTCTGGAATTTTCTCCCTGCCCCCTGTTTCTCTGAATGTACCAATATGCGAAAATTTGAATGTAATGTGAACAGACGTCTCTCTGCGCAACTCCCCACTTAGGATGTCCCTATAAATCTAATTCACAGTAATCTCTTATGTCTCAGTCACAATAAGCCCTGTTTGGGGATGATAAAAGTTAAATAAAAAAAAAAAATTATTTAAAATATTACGTTATTAATTTGTCAATCTTACAAGTATTTTAATGAAATGTGCTCTGATGAATTTGAAGCACTTGTATCTCGTCAACGTAAATACCCCCGACTAACTCGACAATCAGCAAAATCCCACCCTACACTGTAGGGATCCATAGATACTGTAAAGCTTTCTACTCTAATTTCTTCCCTCAAACTGCTAGATTTTAGAATTCCATCCCCACCCCTGCTTCCTCGACTATTGACATAGAGACGTTTAAGTTTAATATGAAAGACATTTCGCTGCTCAACTCCCTACATAGTGTCCATATAGATATGACCCCAAATAGTAGCCCCTTGCATTCAAGTGGCAATATGCCTTGTTTGGGAGTGAATAACAGTATATTAAAAAAAAATGTAAGTTTGATTTTTCTACAACAGTCTTATAAAATGACAAAAATGTTGTTCAATTTTGTGAACAAATCGACCAAGCATCAAAGAAATAAACAACATTTTCTCATTGCAAAAGCATTCAACCAATCAACTATTCTCACATCTCGAATATTGATTATTGGAATTTAATTTTAGTTATGATTTAAGAGGAAATGAAAATGAATTTTCCTGTACAGGGATTGAACCTACATAATTCACATTGAGAAATTTTTGTTTTATACCCCCCTTTTCATCCTCTCGTGATTCCTTCTTCCTTGCCACCATCTAATTTATGTTGCGTAGTGATCGAACAGACGAAATCTCTCTCTCTCTCTCTCTCTCTCTCTCTCTCTCACACACACATTATGGCCATTTAGTGAAATACTGTTGGAAAAGGGAGACAATAAAGATTTAATCGTAGAGAGTTATCTCCCTTTGTTTTGTTAATCACGTTTGAATTTCTATAAAAAATCGCTATACACTAATGTTAATCAAAGAAGGGTGGGCATTTATTACAATGTATTGTATAGGGTGTTATGTACTTAGGTGTCATGTCGAAATTAGTATAAATTCGAAAACTTATGGTAAATGAATGAATAGAAAAATTATTACAAGGAAAAAACTAGGGTGCTTGCTTGCACTGCTTTTGTGTAGATTAGGGAAACCAATACATTTCAGATAAAAACATTATTACGTACTTACTTGTCACGTTGAAATTAGTACAAATTCCCCCCAAATTATGGAAAATGAATCAGATTAGGAATCTTGTGGACCAGCATATTCCAAGTGAAAACATTAATTACTTACTTGTCATGCCAAAATTATGGAACATGAACCAATACAAAATAATTTCTCTTTTAGGGGAGAATTAGAAATTTGGGTTTAGTAGTGCTTTGAAGGCCTCCTAAATTCAGTGCTTTCATAGCGCTCTGGAAGTCTCATTGCTTTAATTTTTTCACCGATCACTTATGAAATTGTTATTAGTGATTATTCTAATCGATATGAATCGCTCTCTCAACAACACGTTTCTGCCCTCTTCTTTTCCAATCGACCACACCTGGCCTCTCACCACCAATGTCACACCGCACAATCTGAACGTCAGCAATACGAAATTCTTTTCAAGAGAAGATGTTCACGACTCTTTTCTTTCTGCTGCCCCAGGGAATTTTTCCCTGCTTTTATATCCTCCTATCTAGAAAAAAAAAGGAAGAGACAAGAAAAAAAAAATAGCTTCTCCCATCATGCTCTGCCTTCCCAAGATACCCTTCATGTATACAAATGCGCTGGCCATCCTTTCCTTCTTCTTTACCAAAGACCGATGCAGATACGCCCGGTACGTTTTTTTCTAACCATATACCCCCCCCCCTCTGATATTCGGGATCAATAAGACACTTCATAATCCTTCATCCAAGCAGGCCTCCTCCTCTCACATTGAGGCCTCTGGAGGGAGAACTTCTTGGGGGGTGACGTTTTCAGGTTTCCTACAGACATTCTCGTCCAGTTGTAAAGAACCACAATGTAGGGTAAAGTCGAATTGGGGTGCATCGTTAGCTTTTTAGTGGATATCGACTTCATCCTCTTCACTGCCATCACTGCGCACTGGCAGGGTTACATGATGCAGGTCTAGGATATGCCGGGGAACGCCATTCACCATCACGTTGTTCTTCTACTGCGTTCCCGTTACGACCCCCCCTCCTCCAGTGAGTGGTACATTTTGTATTGGGGGCTTCACCCACACCTCCTCGCCCACTTTAATGGTAGCTTCTTTACCCTCAATTCCTACCGTTTTGTTGCACGGATGCCGCCACTTATATGCGAAGATGGCTCTGAGGCACAGTTGTCTCATCGTGTCTGGTTTTCGGTGAGATGTTGTACTAAAACACCGCCTCTATGGGTGAGATGTTGCTTTTTTCTGCAGCAGCCTTGATGGTGCGATGATTCCTCTCCACTATCCCATTGCCACTCGGCCGATACGCTGCCCTAAAAAATTGCCTTACTCCCCACTTATCACACACCTCTTTAAAGGCTTCTGATTGGAAAGCAGAGCCATTGTCCATTAACAGTTCCTCAACCGGACCTCTCTCCAAAAATATTTCTTCGATGACCCCTCCGATCGCCCATGCAGTTTCTGCCCTGATCTTTCTCCATATGGCAAACTTCCCCGGTCCATAGTCGACCATCAACAGATACAGCTTATGGCGATAATGGGTCACATCAATGGCTAATCGCTTCCAGTCCTCCACAATGTGTAACTCTCCTGCTTCATGTCTGAATGGTCTGGGGTCTTTCGACTGGCACTCCTGGCAGTGCTTCACTACCTCCCTGACCTCCTTCTTTCTTGCCAGGAATAACGTCTGTTCTCGACCAAAGTGGTGCATTTCATGTAATTTTAACTTCCTCCCCTGCACAGCATACTGAGGAAACCTCCTTTCTCTCTTGCAGCCAGGCCTTCTTTACCCATGTCATCGAATCCGCCTTGTTCTTTTCTGATGGAGCCAGCACTACAGATAACTTCAACTGGAATTCCGCTATCAAATCTGCAAAGAAAAAAAACAAAAAACTTCCACGGATTAATATGGGAGGGGAAACTATCTTCAAGTACTATCCTAAACTGGGAATGGGGAAAAGGACTTCTACTAAGTAGATATTAAGTCCCTCTTTTTTTTTTTCTTATTTTTTTTTTTTTATATTTTTTTTAAATGGAGAGTAGATAATACAGTGGATGTGTTATCGGCAGCTCCAGTAACTCTCGCTTCTCCTTTTTTGTCCCCCAGTCCTCATTTCCATTGAGTGATGTTTCTGACAAAGGGTGAAGAAAAAGCTGCTTCCCAGATCGGTAGTACTCCGTGAACAGTAGTCTGAGATGCCGGAAATTTTCTGTCTCTATGTCTATCCTTGCGGCCATGTCACTAGTAAGGGTGCTGAAGGTAAACGTTTTCATCTGGGCTGACATTAACGGCTTGATAGTCAGGGACCCGAACCTTGGATTAACCACTAAGGAGGCTGTCCTATCAGCAGGTGCAAAGTACTGGGGCTGCCGTATTGCCATTTGGTGAATGGAGTCTGGACCATGCAGTAGTCTCTGGTGGGGCCTCTCGATGCCATACTAGTGGGTAATTGTTACGGTTTTACCTTATCATGTGCTACAAAAAAAAAAAAATCTTCCCATCTTTTCTCTCTTACTTTCCCTCTCTGTACTGCTCTAAACAAGTATGCTGACCTGTTCCACAAATCCCAAAACCTCAACATGAAACATCTAAAAAAAAAAAACACTAATAAACCTAGAACCCCATCCTCCAACATAGACCCCCTACTACCATGTCTCTTTTTCCAACGTCAGGGTCTACGTTCCAACCTTCCAGAGGTTGAAACCCAATTACAGGAGACAAAACCAGACATTTTTTTCTAAGCGAAACTGGAATAGGGCCGACCACCTCCCTAGAGAGTCCATAATTAATGGATACTCTAACTTAAATCTAAATCTGACCCCCAAGATCGCCATGAGTATGGAATATGTGCCTACATTAAAGATGGCTTCCCGTGTGGCAGGGATATCTCCAGAGAAGACCCTAATTTACCTTATATGTGCTTCCGGGTTGTACTTGCTTACACCACCGCACTTATATTTGCCCTCTATCGCCTCCACAACAGCGGAGTTACTATCTTTAAGAGTATATCTGAGAAAATTGACCACATCCTATCTGCTCATCCCACGGCTAACATTCACATTTGCGGTGACTTCAATGTCCACAATGTGGAAAGGCTGACCCACTCAAACAAGATTGATGATGAGGAGAGGTTCTGTCATGATTTTGCCATTGCATATGACCTCACTCAGATTGTTTGCAAGCCCACCCATGTGCCTGATACTACTGGTCAGTACGCAAGCCTTCTAGACCTTTTTCTCTCCACTTCCCCTGAGCTATGCTCATGTGCTGTTCTATCTCCTCTGGGATCCTCCGACCACTCCGTTATATATATTTATAGATAAAAATGAAATATAAGTCTATAGACGTACCTCTCCACCATACTGTATACCGATACTCTATGGCTGACTGGGATAGGTTTCGTACATTCATATCTGATCTACCTCTCCATTCCATGTTTAAAAAGGATGTGTCCTCTATAGTATCAGACCTGATCGAATGGTTACTTGTAGGCATAGACCAATTCATAACATCCAAAAACTTCCAACAAAAACCTAACAGCCAGCCATGGTTCCCTGAATGTGCTGCTGCCATCGCACACAGAAATCACTTTTTCCATAGCTACCAACGTAATAGATGCACTGAGACTAAAGCTGCTTTCAGGACCGCCAGCAACCACTGTAAAAGAGTAATAAAAAATGCAAGAGAGCTATACGCCCAATCTGTTAAATCCAAGGTAGCTGAGCAGCGACTTGGTTCCCATCAGTTCTGGCAAATAGCAAATAGGATCCTGAACAGAAGCATGCGTTCTATCCCAACCATTATCAATGGTCCAGAGGTCATCTCGTCAGCATCAGACAAGGCCAAACTATTTGCCAAAAACTTCGCAGCAAATTCTACCCTATGCGACGAAGGCCATCAACTCCCCGTATTTCCCCCTACAACACACAACATGCTAGGTAACATACAAATATCTGTGTGTGAGATCGCCAAGATAATCAAGAACCTTGATTCCAGTAAAGCAACTAGCCCCGACGGTATTCCAATTAGTGTTAAAAAAGCTACAACCAGAACTTGCCCCCATACTTACCAAACTGTTTAAGCGTTGCCTTAAGGAGAAGTGCTATCCAACACCCTGGAAAACCTCATCAGTATGCCCTGTATTTAAGAATTCAGGTGATAAGTCATCTCCCTCTCAATACAGACCAAAAAGTCTCCTGAGTGTCATGAGCAAGTTGCTGGAATCCATATTAAATAGAGAAGTAGTCAACTACCTCAGCAGAAATAACCTTCTTAGTGACACACAATATGGTTTCCATTCTGCTAGATCTACAGCAGACGTGCTAACAGTTATATCACATAGAATTAGCGAATCTCTCGACACAGGCTTCATTTCTAGGGCAATTGCTCTTGACATATCAAAGGTCTTCAATAAGGTATGGCATAAAGGCCTACTTCACAAGATTTCCAGCTACGGTATAACTGGAAATGTTTTCTTTATCATTAAATTTTTTCTCTCTGATAGGTTCATAAGAGTAGTGGTTGATGAGCAGAAATCAGAGGCCCACAATATTAATACTGGAGTCCCTCAGGGGTCCATCCTGGGCCCAACTCTCTTCTTGATCTACATCAATGATCTCCCAAAACACATACTAAAATCATTCATTGACATCTATGCTGATGACACGACTATCTATGGCAACACATCAAAGGCTGTAAATGACAATGTTCTCTCTGATTCTCTCTCCTCAGATCTTGAGCGCGTGGTTCAGTGGGGGAAGAGGTGGCTGGTTACCTTTAATGCATCTAAGACCAAGCTCCTATCATTACATCATAAACGCTCTTATCCCCATCTGGCATCGATTGAAATGAATGGCTCTCATATAGGGGAGGCCCCATGTTTTGATAAGCTTCTGGGTTTGACCTTTACTCCTGATCTGAAATGGAACACATACATCAAGTCTGTGGCCAAGGTCGCTGGGAAAATGGTGGGATCCTTCTACCACTCCAGAAGATATCTCACTAATGATGCAATTCTCTATCTGTATAAAAGCCAAGTACGTCCAAGGATGGAGTACTACTGCCACATCTGGGCAGGAGCTGCTAAAAACAGCCTATCCTGCCTTGACAGAGTACAAAATAGCCTTCGTGGCTTGGTGGGAGATGACCTTTTCTCTTCCCTGCAACCTCTCTCCCACAGAAGAGATGTTGCGCTCCTGTCTCTTTTTTATCGTTATTTCCATGGTAAGTGCTCGTCTGAGCTACATTCTCTGGTCCCCCCTCGCCAATCTTTCACTAAAAACACCCGACTAGCTGAAACCACTATCAATAATTTTCCCCACTCTTTATCCGTGCCTAAATCAAAACGTAGATTCCATGAACAAAGCTTGTCTCAACTGCACGGCTGTGGAACTCTCTGCCGCTTGCCAGCCCCCCCCCCCCCGATTTCAACTTGGATGTCTTCAAGTCCAACACAAACAAATTCCTGATGAACCGCCCCCTTAAGTAATGACACTTTATCAAATCCCCAATTCTAACTATTACTACGATACTATCCCATTGATTACTGTACACACAATAACCCTTATCCCAGAGTGGCTCCTGGTGACCCCCATGTAAAAAAAAAAAAAAAAAAAAAAAAAAAAAAAAAAAAATCAATCTGTCAAAAGGAAATAAAGTGTGTTTTGATTAAAATACAAAAATTGGAAGAGAAGCTGTAAATGCCTTATATGTTTCCATTATACCATTTTGAATTTTTTTCCTTTTGACGGATTGATTGTTGCTATTTCTTCTGATGAGTTTAGGGCATAATAAATTCACTGATTGATATAATAATTGATTGATTTTGTGCTACGAAACAGATACTGTAAAGAATTGTAAATATCAGCTGAATTAAAGGAATAAATTATAAGATGGTCAAGATCATGAACTTTGGAATATAGTCTTTTGTCATTTATTCACTAATATATATATATATATATATATATATATATATCTAGCAAAAACACTAACCTAAAAAAAATTGCAGCACAAACTTAAGTCAATATAGTAAAGTCTGTAAGGGTATTCGTGAAGCTAAGTGGTATTCCTGTAAGTCTCTAGTGCATATCACGAAATCCAGGATGAAAAAGCATTAACTTTTGAAATACCATGGTCTAAAGAGTTTTTTTTATATTTCATGTGTTTTTCCTTATTGATTTGATGATCAAATAATTTTTTAAATTACCAATTGTTTTTTATATTTCCTTCTGGTTTCATTTTACTTCAGTCGAAGTTTTCAAAATTCAAGGTGTCCCTTCTCAAGGGCTAACACTTGATCTCTATATAAGATACATAGACGTTCGAGTATTCTGTTAGACCTTCCTTTACGTCTCAAATGTTGAGCTAGTAAAAAAGTTAAGAATATTATTTTTCCTTTTTCCAATTGACCAGTTATTGACCAATTAAATATGTTATAGTATATCTTTCTTGTGGTCTTTTGGTCTTACTGGATTTCAGGACAAGAATTCATCTAGTCTGGTGGATTATCCATCTTTATTACTTGAGGTAACATCACTTGGAGAAGGTGAACCATTCCTCGTGAGTTATCCATACTAAGATCTTATTTGGACCGCTAATATTACGTGATTTAGAATATTTACACAGGATTTACTTGGGTTATCCATGTCGAGGAAGTTTTATTTGAGTCGCGAATATTATGTGATTTTTAATATTTAGTCAGGGTTTACTTGTAAGGGAAAATATCTGCATGCTAGGGTGTCCTGACAAACTCCTGTACAAAAAGACCTTAGATACGCGAGGATAGTGTCTAGTATGCATTCAAGTTTGTCTCCAGTAGGCATTCAAATTTCTCTCCTCATATGTATGCATGTATATGTATACATGCCAACAGGGAAGCAATCTGTTGGTAGTGTGTGTGTATGTGTGGAGAGGGAGATATTGAAGCTCAGTCGAGCACTTACTATGAAAATAACAATGGAGTAAAGAAAGACCATTAACGTCTCTTCTGTTCGAATAGAACTGTATCGATATTAATATTTTTACATTTCTGCATGTTTTAGATGAGGTATGATTATTTGTATCAATCGAACTAATGTTCTCGTCTTGAGTGTTATTTGCACATCGTTTCAATTGATGTAACCTCCGACCTTCTACAGAAGGGAAGGGGAGTTAACTCTTGTGCATTATAAGTGAATATCTAAAAAAAAAAGGAAAAAAAAATGCATTTTAAATAAAAACACTTATGTACTCGTGTATCATACCAAAATTAGTATAAATTACAACAATTATGAAAAATGATAGAGTAGAAAAATTACAAGTAAAAAAAAAAAAAATCAAATAATGTAGTTATAAAGCATTTGTTAATTTTGAAGAGTTCTCAGAATCTAGGGGAGGTAACTGTAGTCTAGCAATTTGACCAAATAATTCTAATTCTTGAACAGGAAATATGTATGTTTTGTTACATCTTGTTTATTTCACTCACTCTCTATCTCTAACTGCCTCTACCCTCTACTACCTCCCCCCCTCTCTCTCTCTCTCCCCCTCCTTTTAACTGCTTCTCTTTCTGTCTCTCTATCTCAACGTTGGATTGCTCATCCTTCTCTCTCTTTGAACGAAGAAAAGAAAAAAGATGAATAACTGGTTGACTTAATTTAAATGTTGTTTTCTCTGTAACATAGTGCATATGCGTGCGGGATAGTATTAGCAGTAGCAGTAGTTGAAAAACCGCATACGCAAATTAGGAAGCGTGCACGAGAAGAGAAAAGGCAAAAAAAGGAGAGAAAAATGCAGTATGTGTTCGGGGTAGAGGCAAAGTGTGCATCGAAGAAAATAGACGTGTAAAATCGCCTGTGACTGGCACGGTCGGAGGAAGGAGATACATGACCAGGTAAAATGAAGATGTGACGATGAGAAACTTTTTAAGTGATGCCTAAAATAACAGCAATAAAAAAATTTTTGTTAAAAAAGAGAAAAAAAATGCCAACCCTGATTTTTATTTATTTCTTTTATTTGTTTGTTGGTAACTGCAACGTTATATCTCTTTTGCCAACTAATTCATTAATATTTTTGTTTTGTTTTTATCTTATTTAGTAATAAAAGATGCAGAAGTCGTGTGCATTAATCAAACAACATGTGGTGCATGTATCAGTGCATCGCCAATCTGCAGCTGGTGCTCAAATTCGGTAAGTAACAATTTTATTTTGAAATTTTTGAGATAAGGATTTAATAATTTAGATTATTGGGATTATTTGGACTACTGTTCTCATCTTGGATGTTATTTTCACAATGTTTTGGCTGATGTAACCTTCGATTTCTTTTGGGGGTGAACTTTTTCAAACCCGAGAATCTATATGGGTTTTCGTACAAAACCCTGTATTTCTATCACAAAAGTAGATTGTTCTTGCTCCATCAGCTATGAGCAGGTAGAAGACTTGAATATTTTTTTATTTTATGGAAACTTGGGGCAATAAATAAAGGTGTTGAGTGACAATCGGTTCTAAGTGACAGTCTTCTGAAGGTTGGAGGTTCAAATCTCACTACAAGCGATATTAACTGAGAACAAAAAAAAAAAATGTCCTTAAAGAAGGTCGGAGGTTACATCAGCAGAAAAGTTATGATAATAACATCCAAGATGAGAATAGTATGCTAAACAATACAAGAAATAATTATATTTAAACATAATTGATGGATTCTATATCTAAATATTAATACGATAGCGTGTGTGTTATTTTGTGTGTCACGCTTACATCTTTTTTCTTTCGAGTGACTGTTGTTTAATTGTTATGACCTTCCATTTCTTGTAATAAATAATTTTACCAAGAATTCTTCATAAGTTTCGGTTTCGCTTTCGATTATAACTGAAGGAACTCAAGTTATATATATATATATATATTTTTTTTTTTTTCTTCATAAATTTTGGTTTCGGTTTCTATTCAAGCTGATGCACCCAAGTCATATGGATACAGTTTTTATTTTTGCAATCACAACTTTATAATATATAAGAATCGATAGAAAATTGACCCTATAATAATATATACAAAATCTGCATAAATTAAAATATCTTATTTAAGCGTATTTTACGACCGGGCTATGCCGGGTAGCTCTGTTAGCTTAGATAAATACTTTTGCAGTTTTAACAAAAGAGCTACCATATCAGGGCGTCTCCATTTACACTGAACATCCACAGAATGCCAACATCAATATATTACATATGAAAGAGTCCGCTGTGGAATTTCCACAGGTCCCGCTGTATTTAATCCACAGCTGTAGCATGCTCTTGTTCCATCAGTCATGACTGTGTAAAAGTTCTAAATAATTCAGTTGTATTTTGAGTGTCGCCTGTCCCGAGGATTGAACCTTCAACCTCCAGAAGTGGATAAATTTCTTAATAAAATTCAGTTGTAAATTACACTCTTGTGGTCCATGCAAATTTGACAGAAAGATTCCCGATATTTGACAAGATATACGTGAAGAAGTTCGGAGGTTACTGAAAATCTTCTCTACCACCTATAGCAATGGCTAACGACTCTTTATCTGAGAGTACATCTTTCAAGCTCCCTGGCCTAACGTTCACAGGAAACATGAGTTGGAACAATTACATCGAGGGCATTGCCAGGAAGGTGGGCTCTCTCTACCGTGCTAGAAAACTACTAACCCCGAAAGTATCCTGTACCTCCATAAGGCAACCATTCGCCCATGTATGGAGTATTGCTGTCATATTTGGGCTGGTGCATCGGCTACTAGTCTCTCGCTCCTTGACAAGGTTCAAAAGAGAGTCGCAAATCTGATAGGCCCTGAACTGGCATTTAAGCTTCAGCCTTTGTCCCATCGACGAAACGTTGCATCCCTCTACCTGTTCTACAAGTATTTTAATGGTGAATGCTCTAACGAACTGCAAGCACTTGTGCCCCCACGACGTGAACACCCTCGACAGACCCGACAGGCTGTAAAATGCCACTCCCACACTGTAGAGATCCCTAGATGTAAAAGATCTTTCTACTCCACTAGTTTCTTCCCCAGAACCGCTAGACTTTGGAATTCCATTCCAGGTCCCTGCTTCTCCAACTGTACTGACGTGCAGAAGTTCAAGTGCAACGTGAACAGGCATCTTGCTGCCCAAATCCCTACATAGTGCCCCAGTAGTTGTTTCCCCTGATAGTAGCCCCCTACACCAAAGTGGCAATGTGCCTTGTTTGGGGTGAAAATGTAATAAAAAAAAAAAAAAATGCTATGCGAACAACACTCAAGATGAGAACATTCGTCCAAATAATCTAAATTATCTATTTTCATCTTAAAAATTCAGAAACAAATTTCAGCCACAATGTTATTCTATGTATTTTCGATGTTTTCATTGTTTTTTTTAAATGTCTCTAACATTCAAATATTTCTCAGTAGGCCTCCAGTCTTGCTTGTCAGTTGTACTATGATGTATGTATGTTGTGTAGTATAGAACGCCATGATTAAAATGAGTTCACATTTAAATCGTCTTTCTTTAATTAAAATTTCGGTTGTTGTCCACAATTCAGCTTAATTAAAAAAACAAAAATACAGAAAAATTTTCATGATGCACGTCCTCATCACAGAACGAAAATGACATATTCCAAAAATCACGTGGATTGATCAAGTATGCTTTTTATATATATAGAAAATCGTTGTTTTTTAACGATTTTTAGTGATTTTGATCTCGTTAGTTCGAATTAAGTTGTCTTAATTTAAAACGACGTGGTGGATCAAAACACGAGCCCTCGCTTATTCATAAAATTTGATTTTTTTTTTTTTTTTAGTTAAAATAATGCTTAATCACTTTATATGATGTTTGGAATATAACATTTTCGTTTGGTGGCGCATACGTACATCATGAAGATTTTTCTGTATTTTTGTTTTTTTAAATTAGGTTGGATTCTGTACAAGTACCAACATTTCGTACAAAAAAAGGTAAGACATTTTTAGTTTTATATTTATCTTTTTTTAATTTCGTCTCGAAATAATTGCCTGTTGACATTGTCTTTTCTTTTTTTTATTTTTATTTTACAGGCGTTTACCAAGATCCGCTGTGATACACGAAAAATCCTACTTGCAAATGGTTGCCCGGATTCTGAGATCGCAAATCCCAAGACAAAGCTGAATATAATGGAAGTAGGTTCAATATATGAGTTTGATTTAACGATATGAAAAATCTTTCTTGGATAAAATTAATTTTTTCACAATTAAATTTAAAAAAAAAAATACATAACCTTACAGAAAACATAAAATCAAATGAATTCTAGGTGTTTATATAATCTTAATATTTCGTACAGTCCCCTGTCCTTTACCAAACATGTTTTTCTTGATAAAAAATAACAAGCGTTATCAATAACTGAACATATAATTTTTTTTATTGATACTTTTCTTTATCGTTTCATTTGTCTTTTAACTATTAATGCAAAAATGACACAAAAAAATGTCCGCACCAATATTCATATAAAATGACATCTGAATCGGTGAAGTTAAAAGAAAAAGTACTTGTGCAAAATTTGAACCAGACTTAACTAATCGTCCACTCGACTTTGCTTGGAACATGACGTCATGCGCTTGGGTTTTACTGATGTAAGACGCCGATCAGCCAATCAATACGTGGCAAAGGAGCAGACGATCTTTGGTGAAAATATTGGAAGAAAAAAAAGTCAATAAATTAAGTAAACAACACCCTTTCAACGACCGTTCTTACAACTTTATACAAGATGAATATCTCCAGCTTGAATCAACAGTTCCAGATGCCAGAAGATGTCGTTTCATATTGCCCAACAAAACGATTAATCAAAGCAAAGAAAAATTGCGGGTCTTGTGACGAAAGGTGTCTCATCACTAAAAGAAGATCCGTTAAAGATGAATGTGGATAAAATAAAAAGAAAGAAAACGTCTCAAATTGGAGAGGTAAAAATATATGAATGTATATTTTATATATTTGTATATTTTTTTCCGAACACTGACGAAGCAAAATTTTTTTTTCTTAGAATATTTAATCCAGGGTTTTTATTCGTATAACATATTACATATGGCAGCACATCAAAGGCCGTAAACGACCAAGTTCTCTCCAATTCTCTCTCCTTTGATCTTGAGCATGTGGTACAATGGGGAAAAAGTGGCTGGCTACTTTTAATACTCTAAAACCAAGCTTCTGTCTTTACATCATCAACGTTCTGATCCCCATCTGGCGCATCAATTGAAATGAATGACTCTCTTCTTGGGGAGGCTCCATGTTTTGACAAGCTTCTGGGTTTGACTTTTACTCCTGATATAAAATGGAATATGTACATCCAATCTGTTGCTAAGGTTGCTGGAAAAATGATGGGATCCTTCTATCGATCCAGTAGATATCTACCTGCTGATGCAATTCTCTATCTATACAAGAGCTAGGTACGTCCAAGGATAGAGTATTGCTGTCACATCTGGGCAGGAGCTGCTAGGAAGACCTTATCCTGCCTTGACAGATCTCAGAATAGACTTCGTAGCATAGTGGGGATGCCCTTTTCTCTTCCTTGCAACTTCTTTCTCACAGAAGAGACGTTGCGAGCCTGTCTCTGTTTTATCGTTATTTTCATGGCAAGTGCTCGTCTGAGCTTCAATCTATTGTTCCCCCTCCGCCAAACAGTCACAAGAAGCACTCATTTGGTTGAAAACACTATCAATAATTTCCTCCAATCTTTATCTGCCCAAACCTAAACGTAGATTACATGAACAAAGCTTCTTTCTTAGAACTGCACAACTGTAGAACTCTCTTCCGTTTACCTGCTTTCCAGCTGAGTACAATATGGCCGTCTTCAAGTCCAATGTAAACAAGTTCTTGATGAGCCGTTCCCCTTAAGTAATCCAATTTTACCAAATTTACACTTCTAACGATTACTATGAAATTGTCCTTTTGACCAATGTACACTCTTTAACCCTTATCCTCGAGTGGCCTCTGGGCCTTGATAATTGGTGATTCCCTTGCAAATATATATATATATATATATATATATATATATATAACATATATTACATGCATATTGTTTAGTATTTACTTCAACACAACAACAGTGTTCAATACATGGGCAGAACATATTAGTCTGATAATTTTCCTCGAATGAAACATAAATACTTTCCATACTTTCATACTTATTTTCGAAACAGTTACATGGTAAACAACTAATGATACCCGTTTTTGGTTTAACAATTTCAATTTGTTTCATTGTTATATAATTGAATCGCCTTTATATTTGTGAATTTCAAGTCAGCTTCTGCAAGTACTGAGTCTGCAATATTTATAACTTAGTATCTCTAGGAATTTATACTGGATTTTTTTAAAGCTTATATATATATATATATATATATATATATATATATAAATTTTGTGTACAGAAAGTTAGTTGAGACAGATCATCGTCTCCGAATATTGGCTGAAGAGAGCTTGATAAGGATACCTTAAACGGGCCTTATTATCAGGCTTGAAACCGACGGTACCAATGATCTGTCTCAACTAACAACTTTCTGTACACAAAATATAAATACGCTCTTAAAATTTGGATTTTCCTTTTAATTGAGCACTCTGCTGGAATTCTTTTTCCAAAAAAAAATGATCATATATATATATATATATATATATATATATATATAAACAGGCTCCTTCAGTCTCTGACAGGCTATGGATACTCACGAAGGGGTGCTTGCGTAGCAGTGTCAGAAATTTCGTGAAAATAGTGAATAATTCCACCCCATCTTTCCAAGCTTATAACTCCTCGAAAAATGTAATTCAAGCCCTAATTTTTTTTTTCAATTAAAGGAGTAAGGACCAAGGTTTTATTTAAAAAAACAAAACAAAACAAAACAATGTGTTTTTTTTTTTTAAAAAGGTTTTAAACTTCGGACTTTACAGGTAAATTTCTAAAAAAGCGATTTTTTTTTTGTTTTAAATTTGAATATATTATTTATTGACCTTTTCTCTTCAATTTGTGATATATAAAACTATTAACCATAAATTAATTATTTACTTTTTAATAGACATTTCAAAATGAGAGGCGTTTCACACGCAAGCACTGCTTGCGTGTGAAATTTTTTGTGGCAGGAGGTGCCCAATCTCCAACCACATCTCCCCTGAGTCGACATTGTTAAATACCAGTGGCAAGTGAAGTGTATGTACAGGACGACCGGAAACAAATGCAGACAGGACATACAGCACCTAGAATTTCCAAATAGTCACCCATCTGTCACTAACCAGACTCAACGTTGATTAACTTCAGTGATCTGACAACCAGTGTGTCAACGCGATTATTCCATGTTATATATATATATATATATATATATATATATATATATATATATATATATATATATATATAACGTGAATGGAGATTTGCGATGGCAATTTTGAAATGATTTTGAATATTAAATATCAGCAAAGACGTTTGCAGATGATAATAAAAAAAATAGAAAGAAAAAGAAAAAAATCATGTAAACTGGTACAGAAAGTAGAAATAAAGCAAAACAAAAGAATCATATGGAAATAAAGTGAAGGCTGGGGGGGGGGTATCTGACTTCTCTTATTCGTCAGGCAGTTTTGTACTTACTAACATTTGTATGATGGGGCTGATATATATTCGTCTTTTTTTTTTTTTTTTTTTTTTTTTTTTTTTTTTTTTTTTTTTAGAAATGTCGTGTTTAATTAACACTTACTGTTGAGCAAGAGATTTATTGATTTTTTTTTTCAACGAAGGACTCTGGACTAAAAGTAATTTTGTTTTATTTATTTTTGTTTTTTTTTGTTTTAAACGTTGAAAAACTCCCAAGACAAATAGACACACGCAGCAATGCAGCATACATATATAATTAATCTGTGGTTAATTGCCATGTATATTTTCATTACTACCCAGCTCTACTCGCATATTGAGCACTGTTGAAGTAAATACTGAAAATTGTGATATATAAAATTGTATGTGGACACATGAAATACACACACACACACACACACACACACACACACACACACACAAATAAATGCATATTTCTTTTTATTATATAGTGAAGGATGGCTAACGATCCTTTTTATAGCACTCGAGCTTTTACATGTGTAAGAACTTTATATGAAATTATTAATATTCAATGTATATGCGTCCATTATGTTATTTCCGTTAAATATAATACATTTAATTGTCTCAGTTCCCTCCTTTCTTAGTATAAAATAGAATTATCTCCCCTACTTAATCTATCTATATATATATATAGTAAATTATGAAAATATATACGGCAATAATTTCATAACTTACTACCTAGCTCTGCGTATGTATCGAGCACTGTTGAAGTAAATACTGAAAATTTATGCATAAAATTATAACTTTGTAAATTAATTTATGTAATTAAATGAAATATATATATATATATATATATATATATATATATATATTAGAAGAAATACTGACGTGTCGTAAAAATACAGGTTGTATAATACTGTAAGCATAAAGTCCAAATAAATATTAGTATCAATATTTATAAGAAAATCCCAAGCAGATAAATGAAACTCGGTATACGAGATAGAGCAATAAATGGAAATTCGGAGTTAAATTATTTACTGTTTCACAAAGAAGTACATATAATTATTAGTCTTTTTCTTATGAGTTTTCAATAAATGGTTCATCTCATAAGAGTAAATGTTGTTAGCAAAATAGATTTGGGTCATTATGAATTTTGTTTTTTAGATTGAAACTTTGGGTAGCCTTTTTACACTTTCACATCAAGTTTAATTTTCAATTTATATTATAGATAAGCAAAATTCAAAATTACTCATATCTAGTAATTGTCTGTATTTTTGAGATGAGGTGTTTTCATTTATTGAGATTGTTGGACTGACTTCCTCATCTTGGTTGTTATAGTCACAACGTTTCGGCCGTTTTGCCCTCCAGCCTTCATCAGGTGTTTTGTATCGAACTGGGGAACCGTTTGTTAGGAGTCTCGAACCCAACCCTTTATTATTATTATGGGGGTACCGTGTTCGGACTCCTGCTATGCTCTGCGACATAGTTGCTGATTCTCTGTTTTGAGTGTTACTTTTCACTTAATTACTTATATCTATTTTACTAACAAGATTTTCTCTGATGGAATGAGTCACTTATTGAAAATCCATTGGTTAAGGAAAAGATTTTAATAATTATCTGTACTCC
Organism: Euprymna scolopes; assembly: GCF_053919585.1. Classification (NCBI taxonomy): domain Eukaryota; kingdom Metazoa; phylum Mollusca; class Cephalopoda; order Sepiida; family Sepiolidae; genus Euprymna; species Euprymna scolopes. The sequence goes on along the minus strand of NC_136493.1, from coordinate 126,803,922 downwards.
TTTGTCAAACAATACATTTTGTTGACATTATATAACACTTATCCCAATATTTCCATTTATTTATATTAAGTTGAGAAGAAAGTTCTTGAGGAATTTTTAATTTTGATTTCAAATGATGTATTTTCAAATACGTTTTCGTTATAATATCTTTACTTTATACATCATTTTAAAGAGCGTTTTTCGCTCTATCTAATCGTTTAAATTACAATCGTTTTAAAACAATGATGTCTTCTTTTCAGAACGTCGAATACAAGATGAAAAAAAACAAAAAACAAATTTGCACAATTTTCTTATTTCAATTGAAATTAGTCTGAAAAGCTGCTGAAACGGCCCACCATATCAATGAAGCATTTGGTCCAGGGACCACTACTAAACGCACATCAGAATGGCGTTTTAAGAAATTTTGTGGCGACGAGAGTTTTGAAGATGAGTGTAGTGGTTGGCCATCGGATATTGATAATGACCAATTAAGAGTCTTAGTCAAATCAAATCCATGCAGAAGTATTTGAGAACTTACTTCTGAAATAGACATAATGTATACAACTCTCAGTATTAATGCTGGAATCCCTCAGGCGTCCATCCTGGGCCCAACTCTCTTCCTGATCTACATTAATGATCTTCCAAATCACATCCTTACATCATTCGTAGACATTTATGCTGATAACACTACTATCTATGGTAGCACATCTAAGACCGTAAATGACCAAGTTCTCCCTGATTCTCTCTCCTCTGATTTTGAGCATGTGGTACAATGGGGAAAGGAGTGGGCTGATTACTTTTAATGCATCTAAAACCAAGCTTTTATCCTTACATCATCAACGCTCTGATCCCCATCTGGCATCAATTGAAATGAATGACTCTCGTCTTTGGGAGGCCTCATGTTTTGACAAGCTCCTGGGCTTGACTTTTACTCCTAATCTTAAGTGGAACACATACATTAAATCCGCTGCCAAGGCCGCTGGAAAAATGGTGGGATCCTTCTATCGATTCAGTAGATATCTCACTGCTGATGCAATTCTCTGTATAAGAGCCAGGTACGTCCAAGGATGGAGATGTTGCCACATCTGGGCAGGAGCTGCTAGAAAGGACTTATCCTGCCTTGATAGAGTTCAGAATAGACTTCGTAGCCTCGTAGGGGATGTCCTTTTCTCTTCCCTGCAACCTCTTTCTCACAGAAGAAATGTTGTGAGTTTGTCTCTGCTTTATCATTATTTTCATGGCAAGTGCTCGGCTGTGCTCTAATCTATGGCCCCCCCTCGCCAAACTTTCACAAGAAACACCCGTCTTAGAAATCACTATCAATAATTCCCCCCACTCTTTATCTGTACCTAAACCTAAACGTAGATTCCATGAGCAAAGCTTCTTTATTAGAACTGCCCGCCTATGGAATTGTCTTCCGTTTTCCTGCTTTCCAGCTGACTACAATATGGTTGTCTTCAAGTCTAATGTAAACAAGTTTTTGATGAGCCGTTTCATATAAGTTAACAAAATTACCAAATTTCCATTATTAACGATTACTATATTGTCCAATTTCTACTGTACACTCTTTAACCCTTATCCTCGAGTGGCCTCTTGGCTTTGATAAGTGGTGATACCTATGTAAGAAAAAAGGAAAAAAAAAACGATTTTCAACTACTTGAGAGATTGGAAAGACAAAAGAACTTGATAAATGGGTGCCTCATGAATTGAAAGACAGCCAAAAGAAATGCCGTTATGAAATGTCATCTTCTCTTCTTTTACGCAACTAGAACGACCTGTTTCTCAACCAGGTTGTGTCGTGCGATGAAAAGTGGGTTCTGTATGACAACTGGCGATGCTCAGTGGTTAGATGCCAACCAAATTCTATAAAACTTCTCAAAGCCAGAGTTGCACCAAAAATGGTGATGCTGACTGTTTCGTGGTCTGTGGCTAGTTTCATCTATTACAGGTTTTTGAATGCAGGTGAAACCATTACGGCGGACAAGTACTGTCAACAAATGAATGAAATGCATCAGAACCTTTGACAACACCCAGCATTAGTCAACAGAAAAGGCCCAATTCTTCTCCATGACAATACTGGACTGCAGAAGTTAAACAAATTGGGCTATAAAACTCTACCTCATTCGTCATACTCTCCAGACCTCTCACCTACCGACTACCACTTTTTCAAGCATCTTGACAACTTTCTGCATAAGAATGCTTCAAAAACCTAAGCAATATCAAGTTTCTTCAGTGACTTCATCGTCACCAGAACACAAGATTTTTATATTACTGATGTAAATACACTTGTTTTGTGTTGGCAATAGTGTGTTGATACTGATGGTGCTTATTTCGATCAATAAATTTTTGTTTAAACTGAGATATATTCATCCGAATTTAAAAGTTAAAAACCGTAATAACTTTCTTGTCAACCTGAAATATAAAAAGTGACCTTGTCTGTCTGTAAGGAATGGTCACTACCAAAAATACTCTGTGAATTTTTGATCTACACACTTGAAAGTTGATATATAGGGGATTCAGATCTGTAGAACAAATTCAATTGAAAAAAAATAGCTACTAAGTGGTCAAAATTGGAACTTGGCATAAATTAACTAAACGTGTAAGTTGACTTAAAATGCTCCTCTATGCATGCGCAAATATACATTTATACGCTTAGCTGCATTAATTTTTAATTTTGATATCCATCTGTCTTTAAGTCAGATGGTAATGAATACCACTGTTGTAGAAGTTTTGAAAATAGAGAATTGGCTCTTTCATGATAAATACGAAATCTGCATAAATTAAAATATCATATTTAAGCATATTTTGTGACCGGGCAATGCCAGCCGGCCTCCTAAAGCAAGAGATTAGTGTTTTCATTGAAAAATCTGCTGCATATTTGTGGGGTGGCACACTATATGCAAGCAATTCATGCATGTGCAGAAGGCATATGAAATATTTATGATTCAATAAAATATGATGTTTTCTTTTGTTTTCACACAGGACAAACCAACGTCGGACGGTCTGACGGCTGTACAAATAACACCACAGAAAGTTCAGCTTCAAATACGACCTCGTAAGTAGTTTTATCAAACTGATATCCTTATACCACCCTAGTTAAAATGTTTGATAGCATCTAAGTATGTATATGCTCACACACACACACACACACACACACACACACACACACACACACACATTTTATTATAATGTTGATTCAATGTCTGTCTGTAAACTACTAAGTCATAATATCAAAGAACTGTTTCATATTGAGCAACACTGATTGAAAATGGTCTTATTTTACTATCAATACTCCTGATATTATATCTATGTACATTTGAAACAGATTATCAACATTCAAAATTTAATTTCTGTACAAGGGTCATTCCAAAAGTTAAGCCTTCTATTTTTTAAACTTAAAAAGTTCAAGAGCCGCGAAGATGGGAATGGTACCATTAAAATGAGCAATCTTTTGTACTCTAGAATTTATCTTTCTACATAGTCACCAGCATTCTCAATGGAATTTTGCCAGGAATTAAATGACGCATCTTTACTTCTGACACACGCCCATAATAGGGATTGCTTTCTTAGTCTTACATCGTCAATATCTGCAACCGAGAGATTAAACTTTCAGGTCATGAATGCATAAGTTCACATAACATTGCAATTTGCAATCCCCTCTAATCTATTCGAGCAGAACAAAAAAAAAAAAAAAAAATCTCTTCTAGGTTGTTTAGAAAATCGATAGTATGTCTTCTATATTTTTGAATAATGAAAAAGATTCCCATAAACATTCCTGCAACACTTTATAGTTATAGGATGATAGTTATATATAATTATAGTTAGACTTATAGGATGTTTATATCCCTCTCATGATAGGAAGATGTGACACAAGGTCGGGAAAGTGTGATATGAAAAGTCAGCATCCTAAAGGAAGAGTACTCTGGCCTGCAAAAAACACCTGGGCAGTCCCATCAGCATTCTTTGGTAGGGGCATCCCAGATGATTAGCAATAAAGCAATCCATTCTTAAAGGGTGAGAAGGCAAAGCCTGGGAGTGTGGGCCTCCTATAATTGCACAGGACCATATATCAACCAATAAAGAAAAAGCCACCTCAATAATGGCTGAGAACTTCTGTGTTATAGGCCATGGAAGCAAATACCTCTCCCTCCCTTCGCAGATGTTATCTGTGGATGTTGCAAACTTGCATTTTCTACTAAAGCGATTGTTTCATATGGGTATATTGAGTTTGAACGGCTGATACAGTTTGCACAGGCTTGAAAAAGCCTTATTTCTATTATTACCTTGAAAAAGTCTTAAAAATATGGAAAGTGTCTTCAAAAGGCTTTGAAAATCGTATCTTTTATATTCAGTAAAGATTTGTGTCAAAATATTAAAAATAAAATCGAAATAGATCCTCTTAAAATATTGTTTAAATATAAATTAGAATACTATTAAAATATTTAAAAAAAAAAATTAAAAATGAAATCAAAATAAATACATTCTTTTGAAATTGCATCATATTATTTCTGGTATTGTTGATACAAGAGTTACACCCCTTCATCACAAAACTACCTGGTTATTCATATTTTACAGATGTAGTCGAAGTGAAATTCAAAATCGAAATATTATTAAAATTTTATTAGTTTATTATATCATTCTTTATATATCAAATTTTTTTTTTCAAAACTTGAATTTTGTCTGAAGAAGGCTTTGAGAAAGGCTTGAAAATCCTTGAAAATCTGTATGAACTCTTTATACAAGATGACCTGTATATAAATTTATGGTTTAGCAGATGATGATGTGGCAGAAGTTTATCGCCTGTATCAAGAAAGGTTTGCCTTGATAGAAAATATTCAACAATTCCCTCCTGTGTGAAATTGGGACATGCAAATCTTGTGGCAACGGAATATGGCCATGGTTAATGACATCAAAACAAGAGATCGTTATTTTCATGGCAGGTGCTGGACTGAACGTCAATCTATGCCCCCACCGCCCTCCCCAAAACATTCACAACAAAAACTAGTTTAGTATTAATAATTTCTCTATTTATTTCTGTGTATAAAACTAAACGAAACTTCCATGAGCAACGTTTCTTTCCTAGAGCTACTGACTGTGGAACACAATACCGTGGAGGTGCTTCCTAGCTGACTACATGATTGTTTTAAATTCCAATGTAAAGAAATTCTTGTTGAGTTGCTCTTTCAAATAATCAAATTCTGCTCAATCACCACCATCATTACCAATTTAATGTTGTCTCATCGTTCATCTGCAATTCATTAATCCTCATCCTTGAGTGGCTTTTGAGCCTTAGTAAATGGTGACTGCCTCGTAAAAGAAGAGATATTGATAAAGTATGAATGCTCCTCAAATCAATACATGACGGGTGACAAAACGAGTAACTATTCTTCATTTGATTGTTTGGAAAATATTACAAGAACGCGTGTTACATACAAATTAAATTGCATTGTAAACATGCACTGCACTGCATGTTTTGCTGATGCACGTGAATGACAGATGTGCAGTTGTTGTAAGCTTGCTCAAGAGAAGAGGTGAACACAAAGAACTGAAAATGTCTCTGATCAGAGTCAGACCACCCAAGAGATATCCTCTTTGTTTAAAAAAAGTAAGTGTCTTAATGGAAAAGTCTTGTTAGGATCGCCTTTGTGAGTAAAACAATATCCAGAGTTATTATACAGGTAAGCTCCAGAAATGATGTCTCAGATGCCATTTTCAGTGGATATCTTGAGCGGCCAACCATGAACAAAAGGCCAGAACCAGTCAAGGACAAAGAAATCCCAGGAAAATGGAAGAGGAGATGGTCATATTCCTCCACTTCTTCCATACAAGGAAGAGAAAGTGGAGGTTGAACATTGAAGAGAGGGCAGTTTATTTTCAGGAGAGCTACTGAGTAGTTGAGCTAGTGTGCATCTCTGATCCAGTTGGGTCCCTTTGTGGTTCTCGGCAAATAATAATATAAATGAGACTTGTGTTTTTTAGTCTTGGTCAGGCAAACATCTCCTGTACATCTGCATTCAGCCATGATGAAGCGAGTGCTACTTATCCAAGATAATAAACATTATTTGTTTGTAAGTTTAATATGTTGTTTTGCTTGGGATGCGAAGTCTTATAACAAACATCCATACAAAATTTCAACCAGATTGGCCCAATAACCTGCTAGAAAATGTGGAACAGACAGACACAGACAAATCTAGAGAAATATGTTATATATATATATATATATATATGCATATGATTTTTATTCAATTTAGATAAACAAAATTACCATTAGTTGCGACAATAAATCTGTTTCAGTCTAAAAAGATATCATGCCTCGACTAAGACCAGAGACTGTTTTTGTCTCCTGCTGAAGTCTTTTTAGACTGAAACAGTAGATTTATTATTGTGACTAATGATAATTTTGTTTACATATATTGAATAAAATATCTTGCTCTTTTTATCAACAAAATTTTGTGAAATTCAATGGTTTTTACTTTTAAATATTTGTAATCCTGAACAATATATATGTGTGTGTGTGTATTATATTTTCATCAAAATTTATTAAAAAAAAAACAATTTTGTCTTTTTGAAAATCACTTCACTTTAGATATTAAATTAAAGCGAACATCTTGGAAAATATAAAAATAAAATTTCATTTTATTCACTCTCTTTTTGCAGACGTATCTGTTGAAGTGCCGTTTCAATTTTATTTGGCCCAAGATTATGCAGTTGATATGTATTTTCTGATGGATTTGTCAAACACCATGAAAGTTCACATCGAACAGCTTGCTCAAGTCTCGAAAGATCTCGGTGAGTAACCCGGTTTTAAACATTAAAGAGAGAATTTTTTGCAATAGTAACAAACGGCCCCAAAAGAATAATCCACAAAATATTTGCAACAAATGCATACCAACGTGGTAACATACTAAGCAAATGCATACCAACGTGGTAACATACTAAGCAAATGCATACCAACGTGGTAACATACTAAGCAAATGCATACCAACGTGGTAACATACTAAGCAAATGCATACCAACGTGGTAACATACTAAGCAAATGCATACCAACGTGGTAACATACTAAACAAATGCATACCAACGTGGTAACATACTAAGCAAATGCATACCAACGTGGTAACATACTAAGCAAATGCATACCAACGTGGTAACATACTAAGCAAATGCATACCAACGTGGTAACATACTAAGCAAATGCATGCCAACGTGGTAACATACTAAGCAAATGCATACCAACGTGGTAACATACTAAGCAAATGCATACCAACGTGGTAACATACTAAACAAATGCATGCCAACGTGGTAACATACTAAGCAAATGCATACCAACGTGGTAACATACTAAGCAAATGCATACCAACGTGGTAACATACTAAGCAAATGCATACCAACGTGGTAACATACTAAACAAATGCATACCAACGGGGTAACATACTAAGCAAATGCATACCAACGTGGTAACATACTAAGCAAATGCATACCAACGTGGTAACATACTAAGCAAATGCATACCAACGTGGTAACATACTAAACAAATGCATACCAACGTGGTAACATACTAAGCAAATGCATACCAACGTGGTAACATACTAAGCAAATGCATACCAACGTGGTAACATACTAAGCAAATGCATACCAACGTGGTAACATACTAAACAAATGCATGCCAACGTGGTAACATACTAAGCAAATGCATACCAACGTGGTAACATACTAAGCAAATGCATACCAACGTGGTAACATACTAAGCAAATGCATACCAACGTGGTAACATACTAAACAAATGCATACAAACGTGGTAACATACTAAGCAAATGCATGCCAACGTGGTAACATACTAAGCAAATGCATACCAACGTGGTAACATACTAAGCAAATGCATACCAACGTGGTAACATACTAAACAAATGCATATCAACGTGGTAACATACTAAGCAAATGCATGCCAACGTGGTAACATACTAAGCAAATGCATACCAACGTGGTAACATACTAAGCAAATGCATACCAACGTGGTAACATACTAAACAAATGCATACCAACGTGGTAACATACTAAGCAAATGCATGCCAACGTGGTAACATACTAAACAAATGCATACCAACGTGGTAACATACTAAACAAATGCATACCAACGTGGTAACATACTAAGCAAATGCATACCAACGTGGTAACATACTAAGCAAATGCATACCAACGTGGTAACATACTAAGCAAATGCATACCAACGTGGTAACATACTAAGCAAATGCATACCAACGTGGTAACATACTAAGCAAATGCATACCAACGTGGTAACATACTAAGCAAATGCATACCAACGTGGTAACATACTAAACAAATGCATACCAACGTGGTAACATACTAAGCAAATGCATACCAACGTGGTAACATACTAAGCAAATGCATACCAACGTGGTAACATACTAAGCAAATGCATACCAACGTGGTAACATACTAAGCAAATGCATACCAACGTGGTAACATACTAAGCAAATGCATACCAACGTGGTAACATACTAAACAAATGCATACCAACGTGGTAACATACTAAGCAAATGCATACCAACGTGGTAACATACTAAGCAAATGCATACCAACGTGGTAACATACTAAACAAATGCATACCAACGTGGTAACATACTAAGCAAATGCATACCAACGTGGTAACATACTAAGCAAATGCATACCAACGTGGTAACATACTAAGCAAATGCATACCAACGTGGTAACATACTAAGCAAATGCATACCAACGTGGTAACATACTAAGCAAATGCATACCAACGTGGTAACATACTAAGCAAATGCATACCAACGTGGTAACATACTAAGCAAATGCATACCAACGTGGTAACATACTAAGCAAATGCATACCAACGTGGTAACATACTAAGCAAATGCATACCAACGTGGTAACATACTAAGCAAATGGGCCAGCATCGAATTAGAGTTTATTAGCACCCTACAGGTGAAATCATTTACAAAAAAAAACAAAACATCCCAAAATCAGAAAAAGAAATTCTCGGGCAACACCTACCCTCACTAGAAAGATTAGGAAGGATGAAAAACTTCCAACTCAAAATTAGAATAGACGATAACATTACACCAGTAGCGCAACCACAATTTCTTATCCAACAAGCAGAAGAGAGAAAAATAAAGTAAATGCTAAAGATTGATATCAGTGAACGAGTGGACTGTGCGTCTTATCATTAGTACCAGTGCCAAAACCAAACGGAGAAATTACAATATGTGCCTGTGACAGTATCTTGGTCAGCAGTGACTAGATGTGACTTCTTTGTGCAGCAGATCCCCGTTGATAGCGCTGGTTAGTCTTCAATTCACAGCCGGGTGTTCCTTAGTGCTTCTCGCATCAGGGTTGATATCCTGTCGCCTTGCCATTCTGTCGTATGCTAAAAAAAAAATTCACAATTCGCCCTCCGTCAGGAAGACAATTCCATGCGCACACACACAAAAAACAACAACTCAGTTCTTCTAGTCTACTGATTAATTTTCAAGAAAATGATATACTTATATATATAAGTACAATGTTCAATAATGTCCGACTTCACTAAGTCTATATTTAGATTCCACTTCTCTCTTTCGACATAGTGGTGACGGTTGGCATGGAGAGAGGGGGTGTGTGGCGATTCTCTACAAGTTTGCTCTTTTTTTTACTGACTCCAGCTTCTGTGTATCTCTGTCTCAAACTCCCGTTTTTCGACTGTGTGCTTGATTAAATATTCAGGGGTGGGGTGAAACCGGGGTTGTTCCCTAGACCAATCATACTCCACAATGTCCCTCCCCTCTACGAGTGCACCTGTGGATCTGCAAACGTTTCTCATGGCCTAATGGGGTCACCCCCATGACCCCAGGTTGAAGCACTGCACTTGAATTATAAACATGATTTCTCCAGAACCCTGAGTCATTACTTGTTTTGAAGTACAAACTTAAAAAATAACATTTGTCGATTTTCATAAAAATGAAAGTCACAAATCCTAATCTTTTCTCTTGGCAGGGTTTTTCACTGTCACCCGGGCACACCAGTGAATAAAGAATAAAAGAATCATATCTGCTCGGCTTTCTCTAGTATTCTAGGATTCTCAGTCTCTTCTAGTGGGGAGCTCAACCGCTCCCTGGGATAGTCACGTCACATGCTGACCTATGCTTGGCAAATAAAGCAGTAAAACGCACTCACTATCAAATACAAACAGTTGAACAGCTACTGAGTGAAATTGGCAATACGCACATTTTCTCAAAAATTGATCTGAACTCCTACTATCATCAAATAGAACTGGATCTGGAGTTTAGAGACATCACTACCTTTTCATGTAAGTCCGGGATCTACAGGTACAAGGTCCTGTTTATGGACATTACATCTGCAGCTGAAGAAGGGCTCTGGTTGCTTCAACTAATCCGCCAGAAAATCCCAAACTGCTGCAATGGGGGTACAACATTCTAATCTGGGGCAAAGACACAAAAGAACGTTACAAGACCCTAGATATGGTGTTGCAGACATTAACAGAAAACAATATTATAATCTCACAGCACAAGAGCATATTCCATAGTGAAGAAATCTAGTTCCAAGGGTTTATCGTGTCCAAACACAGGTATCAGACCAACTGACTCTAAAATAAAAGCAATAAAAATTTTAAAAACCTGTAAAATGTCCAGGATATATGCAGCTTCTTGGGTCTAATAAATTACCTCCGAAAGTTTGTTCCTCGACTGGCAACACTTAGTGAACCATTAAAAGGTTGACATGGGAAAACATGGATGAAGGAAGAAGAATCTTGCTTCCTTAAACTGAAGACTACAATAATCCAAAGCAAACCGCTCGTGCATTTTGATCCCAAACTTGAAACATCAGTCTTAGTGAATGTCAGTCTCGTAGGACTAGGAGCAATACTCTGCCAAAACAAACAAGATATACTCGCCCCATTAGCTATGCATCGAGAAATCTAAAGAAGAAGCCCTAGTAATCATATGGGCTTGCAAAAAATTCCATTTTTAATTCTTTAGGAAATATTTTCTTATAATGACCGACCATCAAACCTTAACGATTATTTTCAATCTCGAATTTTGCGCTGGATCCTATGCTTGCGACAATATGATTATACCATGAAACATAAATGGTAGGGATAACTCGGCAGACATACTCTCTCGGCAACCAATGAGGTACCAAAAGGCAGTCTCACTCGAAGAAGAGATTGCTGAAGGTTTTATCAATACTGTTGTGACAAACAGCATCCCTAAGGAATATCAACGGGATCCTACTATCACAGCAGTTGAAAAGGTGATACAACAAGACGACTGGAACAGTAAGTTAAGAGAACCCTATAAACACATGAAGAATGAAATGGGGCATCGTTATGCGTGGAGCCAGAATCATCATACCTGAAAACCTACAGAAGCGAATCTTGAAGTTGGCACATGAAACACACCTGGGTATAATGAAAACAAAAACGCTGCTTAGAACTAAAGTATGGTGACCTAATATAAACAAGGACATAGAGGCCACCATAAGCCGATCCGTACACAACCCTAGATCCTGAGAGATACCATTGTCCAGTAAATATGGCAAAAATGATAGACCCCTTGGAAGTTCTCCATGTTGACACATGCGCACCTTTCCCGAGCGGGGATTACATAATTGTTGATGTTGGCTCAAGATGGCCTGAAGCATTAATTACAAGATCCCACAGGACTGGTACAATTGTATTGACAATCCAAAACTGCTACACACATGCCATCCCAGCAATCATTGTTGGGCCCCAATTCATATCCTCGGAATTTAAACAATTCTGTAAAGAAATGGGTATCCAACACTGAAAGATAACACCTTATCATCCCCAAGCTAATGGGGAAATTGAGCGGTTTTTTGAAACCATGTTGAAAGCTATTCAGGTGATGAATATGAAAATAAAGGACTGGAGAAAACAGCTAGGAGAGTTCCTGATGAATTACTGAAATAGCTCCCATGCCATGATGGGGGAAACATCTGAGAAGCTCCTCTTGGGTAGGAAAGTGAACATCTACATACCAGAACTGCAAAAGAGGCCCGAAAGCCAGGTTTGGAGAACAGCTCGGCAAAAAGACAAAGAAAGACAAATTGAAGAATCGCACAGATCAAAAAAAAAAAAAAAAAAAAAGAAAAAAAGAAGCTAAACAAACTAACATAGAATCCAGAGATTTAGTATGCCTTAAACAAAACAGACATGATAAGCTAACTCCAGTATACCACTCATCAACATCATGGACAGTAGAAGAATGCAGAGGAGAGTCCGCAATTATAAAGCAAGGCGACAAACTGATCCTAAGACAAAGATCAAAACTGAAAAGAATCTCCAAAGACAGGACCCGTCAACAACTAGAAGATGACAATTTCCTTTCAACGACGACCTCGGGAGACAGGAGGAGAAGGAACATGAGTGAAAACGTAATGAAGAAAAAACTGAAGAAACTGACCTCTCGATCACCCTCAGATGAGCAAAACGCCACATAAGAAAACCCCGGTGATATGCATGCAGCAGTTCAGTGAATGAGGAAAGCAATCTGAATACAAAGTAAGGGGCAGATGTGATGCAGGATGACGTCATGAGCAGAAGTATAAATATAACTCACTGAAGGAAGTTCAAGACTCTTCAGCAAATAGCAAAGTAGATAAATGTTGAACATTAATTTTGATAGGGACTAGTATTATTTTTGGCCATAAACAAAAATTTCCTTGTCTGATCAAGTACTTATCTAGTCTAATAATTATCAGAAAGAAACTGCAGTTAACCAAATTATGTTTGTACTAATAACAATGTCTCTCTGCTCTATCTTTATTTTCATGGCAAGTGATTAACTGAGCTTCAATGTATGGTCCCTCCTGCAAAACATTCACAACTAACACTCGTCTACCTACTACAACCGTTGTCAATAATTTCTCCCATTCTGTATCTGTACTTAAATCTGAATGCAAATTCCAAGAACAAAGTTTCTTTCCTAGAATTGTTCACCTATGGAACTCTATGCAGTGGAAATGCTTTCAATCTGACTACAACATGGTCGTTTTCAAGTCCAATGTAAACAAGTTCTTGTTGAGCTGTCCTCTTAAATCAAATTCTCCTAAATTTCCACCACTACCAATCATTATGCTATTGTATCACCGACCACTTTACATTCATTAACCCTTTTCCTCGAGTGGCCTTCAGGCCTTGCTAAGTGGTGCCCCCACCCTTGTAAGAAGAAGAAAAAAATCAAGAATTGATAAGTCAGCCGGATTACTACTTGGATCTGATTTTACAAATTTTGATTAAATAAACGGATGTTAGATACAGGATATAGAAATGTAGAGATCTTAGAGGTTTTATCAATATTATTTACAGTTGAAAATGTTTACAATGTTTCAGTTTTATACTTCTTTAGTCTCCTTCAGTTTCCTTTTTTTTCTATTCAGTATTTCATAATAGATCCTTTGTTTAACCCCTTGCAACAAACTCGTCTCATTCCATGTGAATTGACAACAATTATTATTTTCCAATTTTTTTTTTCATTTTTTTTTTTTCATTTTTTTTCATTTTTTTTTTTCATTTTTTTTCATTTTTTTTTTTTTCATTTATTTTTTTTTCATTTTTTTTTTTTTTTTTTTTTAAGTTTTATTTTTTTTTTTTACAGTTGACGATATCAGGAATTTGACAAAATCTCTTCAAGTTGGAATTGGAGCATTTGTAGATAAGAATGTTATGCCTTATACGTAAGTAACAATTGCTTCATCTACGCATGGATCATCATTACAGGGTAGAACGATAAAAGTGTTGCCCTAAAGAAAACAATAATACAGCATTATTTTAAAACTTTTATTGAAAAAAAATCAATTCAGGTAACTTGATTATGTAGTAGGGCTAACATCTATTCGATGTAGCCGCCTTCAGCCTCAATCATCGCCTTAATACGGGTCCGGGACTGGGAGCATGCTTTTTCCACAAGCACCGACAGAAGCTCAACGAATACTTAGTGGATGTCAGTGATCAGGCTGGCTTTGGAGTTGTGGGAGGTCATGTTGGTGATGTTCTCAAGGTATGATTGAATTGACAGAAATATCAGACCTACATATACACATCCGTATGCTTAGTTGGGCAAAATATAAACATAATGATAAAAAAAAATAAAAACAAAATCAGTTTTCCTTTTGGTATTATTTGGATTTATTCAAACTGTTATTCTCATCTTGGATGTTATTTTCACAACGTTTCATCCGATGTAGCTTCCGACCTTCTTCAGGTGCATCTTGTCCCACTTGAAATCTATACAGAATTCTAAACTTAACCTTTCATTAAATCCATGTGTGTAGATTGTTCTCGTTCCAACAGCTATAACTGAGAATAAAATGGAACTCTCTTCCTTTTTCCTGCTTTCCAGTTGATTACAATATGGTCGTCTTCAAGTCCAATGTAAACAAATTCTTGATGAGCCATTCCCCTTAAGTAATCCAATTTACCAAATTTACACTATTAACGATTACTACAATATTGTCCCATTGACTACTATACACTCTTTAACGAGTGCCATTTGGGCCTTGATAAGTGATGAATTCTATGTAAAAAAAAAAAAAATTTTTACTTAACACTTCAAGTGTTAAGTAAAAATTTTATTTTATTCTTATTATACATCAAACAGACAATACTAAGACAATGCTAAGACCATGACATTCTGCATCTAGTTTGGTGCACCGCAGCATCTGCTGTAACTATAGAGTTCGAAGCTGGAATTGATTCTCTGGATGCAGACCTAGGCGGATGATAAAGAGACCTAGGTTTGTTCAGTTACCAGGTTCCCCTCTCTGTTTTGCAGACAATGTCTGATGGAAAACTAAGCCAATACGGTCGCAGCTACAGGAGTTGCTGGATAAGTGTTGCAGTGCTTCACCATCCACCTATCGGAACACCAAACCAGTTTTTTATTTTTTCAGGATTTTAATCCCATAGCCTTTGTCTTTCCGAAGCCATCCACAACGCAAGTATTGTCTATAACAAGGATTGAACCCTCAACCTCCAAAAGATTGTCATTTAGAACTTATTGCTACTAACACCTTTATTCATCATGCCACATGTCCTAAGTTCGACATGAAGATTTTTGCATTCAACAAGATATACCTGAAGAAGGTTGGAGGTTAAATGGGCCGAAAAGTTGTGAGAATAATATCCAGATTGAGAATATATTATTCTTCATTAATCAACTACCTATCCGTCCATTTCATTTACCCCCATCCTTGAGTGGCTTTTGGTTTTGATAAGTGGTGACTCCTTAGTAACCATATACTGCTAAAACTTTGTGGATCTTGTTTGTTATATTGTTTGACAGGACAAATCCTGCAGAACGTCACAAAGAGTAGACCCCATAAAGAGATTACGTTAATGACATCATTAATTTAAAGTAATATATATATGTCAGGGGTGTAAGTTCTGTTATAGAAGCGTTGATTTCATTCGAATAAAATAAAATACGCATCCGGTGCGCTTGAAAGCCAAATTACAACGCAACATTACAAAAATAAAATGTTTTACTTGTTTGAAATTTATATATGAATTTCAAACAAGTAAAATATTTGTTTATTTTCGTAATATTACATTGTAATTTGGCTTTCAAGCGCACCTGATGCATATCTTATTTAATATAAATATATATAGATATATTTCTTGATAATAATTTTAAGGGTACGCTAGACTCTTCACTCGTTTAAATAGTTCTGTTGTATTTCTGCTGTTTAAAAGAAAGACGACACACTGATATATGAACATACAACAATATATCTTTATTGTCGGTGAAGGTCATGGATGGTTGGTTGTTAGGAGGAAAATGCTTACATAAGAATTCCACAGGTTGGTTCTGCTCGAGTTAAAACTATTAACCAACAATGATGCCCTTTTTGGTTGTCATTATAGAACCATTTGTGACCACCTGAAACGCCCTCTTGGGACAGTATTGTCACTGTACCACATCCGAAGAGTGTTTTATTCGGCCATTGTCGTGTCATTAAATTGACCTGAAATTGATTACATAAATTAAAATATCATGCTTAAGCATAATGTATGATCGGGCAATGCCGGGCTTTGGTATTTCTTTATCTTCTCCCTCCCACTTCTGTTAAGGCCAGCATCACTAGGGATACGTGTGTGTGAGTGTGTGAGGTGGAAATCAGCGATTCTTTTTATTGCAATTTTATTATTTTATTTCTTGTTTAGAATGCAGGAATCTCCTCCCGCAGAGAAGTATGATTTTAAGCAGATGACGAAATTGACCAACAAATTTACAGATTTTCAGGTAAATCAAATGACGCATCTTTTTTTAATTATTTTTTTATTATTTTAATGAATACATTTATATGTGATGTAATGGAATGACCTAACATCCCTTCATAGATGAAATAAACTACACCCTCTCACGTGACTGAGAGAGAAGGAAAAAAGACAGGAAGAGAATAAGACAAGATGTCAAATACTCCTGACCTGAAATGGAACACGTATATCAAGTTAGTTGCCAAGGTCGCTGAAAAAATGGTAAGATCCTTCTACCACTCCAGAAGATATCTCACCCCTGATGCAATTCTCTATCTGTATAAAAGTAAAGTACGTCCAAAGATGGAGTACTGCTGCCACATCTGGGCAGGAGCTGCTAAAAATAGCCTATCCTGCCTTGACAAAGTACAAAATAGGCTTCCTGGCCTAGTGGGTGATGCCCTTTTCTCTTCCCTGCAATCTCTCTCCCACAGGAGAGACGTTGCGAACCTGTCTTTGTTTTATCGTTACTATCATGGCAGGTGCTCGTCTGAGCTCCAATCTCTGGTTCCCCCCTCGCCAATCTTTCACGATAAACACCCGTGTAGCTGAAACCATTGTCAAAAATTTTCCCCACTCCTTATCTGCACCAAAATCAAAACGTAGATTCTATGAACAAAGCTTCTTTCTTAAAAGTGCACGCCTGTGGAACTCTGTTCCGGTTGTCTGTTTCCCACCTGACTACAATCTGGATGTCTTCAAGTCCAATGTAAACAAATTCCTGATGAACCGCCCACTTAAGTAAGACACTTTATCAAATCTCCAATACTAACGTACTGTACACGCAATAACCCTTATCCCCAAGTAGCTTCCGGGCCTTGATAAGTGGTGACTACCTTGTAAAAAAAAAAAGTAACTCTGTCACCTGTATTCCTTTGTAAATAAACCCCTTTGTCTTTCACCCATAACCCCGTGTTTCTTGCTGTATTCTTATTTAAAGTAAGGATACAACAAATGGCGATAGGATTCGAACTCACAAAAAGGGAACTTTAAGCCAAAAATATTGGAAAACAAAGAAGAAAATACTGCACGGATAAATGCAACTAAAAAAAAAAAAAAAGCTAAGACACACAAAAAGTAAGTTATATATTTTTTTTAATTCAGTCTGTTATGGTTCACTGCAAAAAAAAAAAAAGAAAGAGAAATTGACATTTCACAAAGCATTGAAAGGAACAATTTTTGAAAGTGTCCATTTCAAATTTCTTTTGTTTCATAAGAAAGAAAAAAATACGGCAGAAAAAAACACGTGTAGGCTGTGTTTCAGTGTCAATTTCGTGTGTGTTGCAAAGACCTTGTCGACAAAAGACTGTTTTTTTGTGGTTTAAAAAAAAACTATTCAGTGAATTTATTTAATGCTTTGTTCAGGTACTGTTAACCATTTGTTTTATTACTGTGTTTAAAAAAAATTCTTCAACATGGAACAATTAGCCGAGTTTACAAAAACGATACAATTAGCACTGACAGCTCAACAAAGTCAGATGGAATTTTTACAAAAAGAACAGTTAAAACAAAATGACGTATTAAAAACAATATTAATGAAACAAGAAGAAAAAAAAAGGATTGTCGGTTCATTCCAGAAGGAAGTGCAACTTCGCTGACAGAATTTTTATATGAACCAACTAAAGGCTTAACGTTTCTAGCATATTATCGTAGATACAAAAATATTTTTTCCAAACGATGTCAGGCCTGGTCGGGTGAAGAAAAAATTATTTTACTGTTGCAAAAACTAGGTTCCCATGAAAATACCAAGTATATAAATTTTATACTCCCAAGGAAACCCGAAGATATTTATTTTAAAGAGACTATAGAAATTTTATCGAACATTTTCGAGGAACGGGATAGCTTATTTTATATTCGTTATAAGTGTTTAAATATTTTGAAACAAGATGAAGACTTTATCGCCTATGCTGGGAGAGTAAATGCCCAAATGCGAGTTATGTAAGTTGAAAGACCTTAAAGAGGACATGTTTAAATGCTTAATATTTGTGCAAGGGTTAACATCCTCGAAGGATAGAGATTCGTTCTAGGATATTATCCATTATGAACCAAGGCATAGAAATAAACTTACAGAAAGTTACTGAGGAATGCCAGAAACTGTTAAACTTAAAGCAGGATAATACTAGTATCGAAGAGAAAAATGTTGACAAAATAGAAAGGGTAAAGCAAGGTGACTACTATGTAAAAAAAAATACTGTAAGACGTGTGGAGGAAAGAATCACTTCACAAAAGAGTGCTACTTCAAAAGCAAAATATGCTATAAGTGCGGGTGTAAAGGACACAAGTCAACAGTATACAAAAAGGAGAAATACTGTAAGCCTGAAATAAAGACCATTGATTCTAAAAAAGAGTCCATGTATGGTAAAAAAGAAAATATATTGAAATTAGAATTAATGGCATGAAAGTAAACTGTCTTTTAGATACTGGAAGTGACATATCCTTAATTGATGAAACAACATGGAAGAAAATTGGTTCTCCAAAACTGCAAAACACAAAGAAAATTGCCAGAGGAATGTCTGGAAATAGATTAAAATTTAAGGGTGAATGAAAAGACATTAAAAACTAAAATGTATGTGATACCTGGAAAAAATTCTAATCTATTCGGTATAGATTTGATGATACTTTTCAATTTATGGGAGAAACCAATAAACTCATTTTGCAAAAGAGTAAATGTGACAGGATCTGAAAATCCCAAACTGCCAGGAAGATTTGTTGGGGATTTGAAGAAGGATCTTAAAAATGTATTTTCTGAAGGTCTGGGCTGCTGCACTAAAACAGAAGTGAAATTTGAACTGAAAGATTAAGCAAAATCGGCGTTTAAACCCAAAAGAAAGGTTCCATATTCGGCATTAGAAACAATCAAGAAAGAATTCAATAGACTCTAAGAAATCGGAGTAATAAAAAAAGTGGACTATGAATGGGCATCACCCACAGTTTATGTGAAAAATAAAAATAAAAAAATCAGGGTATGTGGAGATTTTTCGATGGGACTGAATGATTCCTTAAAGGATCATAACTATCCACTCCCTGCCCTTGAGGAAATATTTCCTAAGTTAAATGGAGGAAAAATTTTCACAAAAATTGACTTGTCAAAAGCATATTTGCAGGTCAAAGTCCACGAAGATTGTTCTAAATACCTGACAATGAATACTCATAAAGGATTATTTTCCCTAAAACGATTGCTGTTTGGGTTGAAAGTAGCACCAAATTTATTCCAACAAATTATGGATGCCATGCTAGCAGGCTTGGATTTTGCAATGGCTTATTTGAAAAGAAGCAAAACTGTTGAAGAACATAAAAACCATATTCGGAAGGTATTCGAGAAAATAGACTACGGATTTAAAGTGGCTCTCGAAAAATGTAATATTGTTATGGACAAGATTGAATATTTGGGACAAATAATTGATTGGAAAGGTAGAAGACCTAACCCAAATAGGACAGAAGCAATTAGAGACATGCCTAGACCAGACAATGTAGTGAAGTTAGTCATTCTTGGGTCTAGCAAACTACTATAATTCTTATATCCCAAATATGCATGAACTAAGAGCACTATTAAATGAATTATTGAAGAAGAATAAAAAATGGCTCTGGACAAAAGAATGCGAGGAAGCATTCCAAAAAATTAAAAAATGTTTGTTATCGGATCTAGCGTTAGCCCATTACTAATTGTAGCGGCAGATGCGAGCGAATACAGTTTAGAAGCGGTGCTTCTACACAGAATGGAAGATGGATCTACTAAACCAATTTCTCATGCCTCAAGGGTTTATTACCAGCTGAAAGAAAGTACAGTCATATCGAAAAAGAGGGTTTGGCGATTGTGTATGCCATGAGAAAGTTTCATAGATTCATTCATGGAAGATCTTTCGTTTTGGAAACGGACCATAAACCATTACTATCGATTCTTGGTTCGAAAAAAGGGATTCCTACTCATACGGCAAATAGATCACAGAGATGGAGTATTATTTTGCTCAATTACAATTTCAAAATGAAACACCTAGCATCTAGTAAAATTGCACATGCAGATGGTTTGTCGAGATTGATCCCCAGTAAAACTGAATTTGAAGAAACTGTTATAGCAGCACTAAAAGAGGAAAATGAACTAACAGATATATTAATAAATACTGTTAGGAAACTTCCTGTTACACTTGAGGAAATAAAGAAAGCAGCGAAAACAGATAAATATATTAATAAGATAAAAAACAAGTGGGACAAGATGAAAAGAATAGAAAAGGATTAAAAGTGTTTCCATTTTCTATGTGTGATGAAACTCTGATGTACACAGACAGAGTGGTAATACCGCAAGTATTACAAAAGAAAATCCTAAAGGAATTCCACATGGAACATCCTGGAATCTCCAGAATGAATGCCCTAATGAGAAGATTCACATACTGGCCTGGAATGGATCAGGACATTGAGAAAATGGTGAAATTATGTAGAGGTTGTTAACTAGCCGCAAGATCTCCCCCCCTCCCCCATATGGACACAACCTTGGCCTAAAATAAATGTACCCTGGGCACGCATCCATATCGATTACGCAGGACCTCTGAAAGGATATTATTACCTAGTAATCGTAGGTAGTATATCAAAATGGCCAAAAATTTTTAATTACAGCGGCAAACACAATAAAAGCGCTGGACGAGGTATTTAGTCGGTTCGGAGTTCCGAAAACAATTGTTAGTGATAATGGCACTATGTTCACAGGTCAAGAATTCAAGCACTACTGTGAGGCACTGGCCATTGAACACATTACAACACCAACTTTTAACCCTCCATCAAACGGACAAGTGGAAAGATTTGTCGATATTTTTAAACGAGCTTTAAAAAAGAATAATAACATCGACACTGAAGAAAAAAGCGTTAAAAAATTCTTAGCAATATATAAGATAACACCAAATCCAAATGCTAAATTATCCCCAGCTGAAATTATGTTGCCAGGAAGGTACATTCGGTGTTCGACCGGTTAATCCCAAGAGAAAAAGTAAAAAAAAAGTATCAAGGATAATGTAAGGTACAAGATTTACAATGACGGGGATAAAGTTTTCTTCAAAATTTATCGGGCAGGGAAGAGTTTTTGGGAAGAAGGCATAATCTCAAGAAGAATTGGGAGAATGGTTTACATTATAAAAGGGCAGACTTTTTCCACAAAAACATATTAACCAACTGAGACCCCGATTCATAGAAACAGTCAGAAACCAAGAGTTACCAATGGAAGTGCTATATGACACTTTCCATATACAATTTCTAAACAAGGAAGTACCAGTAACTCAGAAATCCAGTCACTCTCCAAAAGTAAAAAATCGGCGAATACAAATGGTGAAGAGACGTAAAAGGAAAAGGACCGAATTTTTTTTGGACAAAGTTTAAAAAGGAAAAATGGTAGAAGCAAAATTCTATGGAAGAATTTAGCTTGGGAGGAAGGTAATGTAATGGAATGACCTAACATCCCTTTATAGATGAAATGAACTATACCCTCTCACGTGACTGAGAGTGAAGGAAAAAAGACAGGAAGATGTCAAGTAACTCTCATGTCACCTGTATTCCCTTGTAAATAAACCCCTTTGTCTTTCACCCATAACCCCGTGTTTCTTGCTGTATTCTTATTTAAAGTAAGGATATAACAATATGCAAAATTGTTGAGCCTTTCTGTAAGAATAAATTAAGGCATCAATATTAATTGATATACTCTGATGTAATTTTTAATATCGTTAGATCCACTCCGTCTCTCGGTCTTGTCAATCATGTCTTCCTCCTGTGAACATGCACTATGTGTATTTACTACACAGGCCGTGATCGTTCATTCAATGTACTCATCTGAAGTCATTGTTCAATTATGACATAGGTGATAGTGTCGACCACGTGGTCTTGATCTGTGCTATAATAAAAGAAATCTACCTCCAAATAAAACCACAGCTCAAGTTTAAAACAGGTAACAGAGGTTTATTTATTTATTTTTATGAGGGTTACCCTCATATTATTTTTAATGTTACAGGGTTGGCTTCCTTGCTGCTTCGGCTGCTTGGAGATCTGGGTAGAAAATGCCAGTTAAGAATCCATTCTTGATAATCAGCCCAACAGGTGATGCACCATTTACGTGGTCCACTACCTGTTGGACTGAGATATGCCACCTAGGTATTACCTAGAAGGTCCACTCTCTCAGACCTTGCCACCTAGCTTTCGGATGGGGTAAGTTTATTGCTTGTTGCCTGAGGCGCCCCTACAGGGGAATGCCAATGAGGGGGGCCCAGGTAATTTTTGTTAGGCCGGAGTGCCCCTCCTTTAGGAGCACTGCCTGGACATCCCCACTTTCTGACCTTGTGTCACACCATACTGAGGTAGCATGTTAAAAATATCAACAATGATACTCGTTTTCTTCTTTTGAATAACACACTTGCAGATGGAAATCTTGGCATGACCAAATCAAAACACAAGTCCTATAGTTTATAATGTAAGGGCTCTTCTCTCTCTCTTAAAAGGCATACAAATCCAACTTCTCTTTGTATGCCAGAAAATCAAACTGATTCTCAGACGTTCAAAAGAGACCCTTCTCCCCCACATACACACTTGCCCATCTGCTGGAATATATGTACTTTTGCCTGGAAATCCTAGATGCCCAATCTTTTTCTCGGTCATTCTCCCCATTCGACCATCCAGAAACTGACCATTTGAAATAATGGTTAGCCTATTTAAAAATACTCTTACTTTTTTCCTTTAAAAAGAAAGGAAATTCTAGGTGGTCAAATCCCAAATCAGAGATATTTTCAATTTTCTTCTTCGCCAAATGCATTTCACCTGCAGCAAATCTGTTATTTAAATGCATCGAAAACATGAAAACATCTAATGCATATTTACACTCTCCATGACGTAATTCACTGACACATTGGCTAGGAGAGTTCAAATTACTTACTAGAAACATTCCTTGAGTGTCTTCTGTTTCTATGTACAAGTGTGTGTCAGGACAATCTGACATGGGGATATTTCATCCTCCATGTACATTCTGACCAAACATACAGATTAACATAGTATTCAAAGCCAAATAAGATCCCCTCAAACTGACTATACATTGACTCATATGAGATATGGTGCTTCTTCTCCAAATGATATTACTTCAAGTAACAGCACTAGATACTCCACCAGACTAGATGAATTCTTCTCCTAGAATCCAGTAAGGCCAAGAGACCACGAGAAACATACATTCTAACACAATTAAGTAATCGATTGTGGAGAGATAAATTAGTATTCTTCACTTTTTTCGTTTGAGGGATAAAAGTGAACTTTAATGGAACACGTGGATATCTATGCATCTCATGTAGAATTCAAATCTGTATTTTCTGTATAATATATTTCACTGTTTCAGAGTCTTCTTGTTATTGTTTCCAACATTTACACCATAACAATATTAAAAATTTTTTTTTTTAGACAATGATTGATAAACTTAAGGATTCCACAACGGAAAATTTAGACGCACCTGAAGCAGGATTGGATGCAGTCATGCAAAGTATAATGTGTGAGGTTGGTATTCATATAAAAAAAGATCTTTTTTTTTTTTATTTAATTCGTTGTTGAAGAATACATAAATAAGGTTTGTGTGTTTCTTTCTTTTTTTTATTTTTATTTAATTCGTTGTTGAAGAATACATGAATAAGGTTTGTGTGTTTCTTTTTTTTTTTTCCTAGTTATGTTCCCCTCCAAACAAGACATATTGCCACTTGAACGCAAGGTGCTGCTATTTGGGACCATGTTTATGGAAGACGAGCAAGACGTCGGTTTACATTACATTTAGACATTTGCATGTCGGTACAATCAAGGAAGCAGGTAGCTGAGAGAAAATTCCGAAGTTTAGTAGTCCAAGGAAAGAAGCTATTATAGTAGAAGGCTTTCTGACATCTAAGGATGTCTGCAGTAAAAGGGTGGGATCTTGTTGCTAAATAAGTTTGTCCCCAGGGTACATATATTGAGATGACACAAGTGTAATGAGTTTACCAGAGCACATACCATTAAAATACTTGCAAAACAGGCACAGAGATGCAACATTGTGGCGATGGGACAGAGGTTGGAGCTTAGTTGACAGCGTGGAATCTATTAGGTCCGAAACTCTTTTTTGAACCCTATCTAAGAGGGAAAGACCCATGGTAGATGCACCAGCCCAGATGTGGCAACAATACTCCATGCGTAGGTGAATAGTGGCTTTGTAGAGTACAGGATACTCTTGGGTGTGAGTAATTTTCTAGCACAGTAGAGGGAATCCACCTTCTTTGCAATCTTCTTAATATATTTGTTATATATGTTACCTGTGAATGTCAAGCCGAGGAGTTTGAAGGAATAGTTCTCAGGTAGGTTGTTATTAGTAGGGCTATGATAACAATATTTTTATCATTGTTGTGACTCTCGAGTTTATATCCGACACAGTTAATCAACCGAGAACCACATCACTCTATATAAAAGCATATAAGATATCAACGGATACACGGTCGAGATTTAAAGCAATGAAAAGAATACGCTGTTGTCCTAGCCCTAGTTATTAGTTATGTCTATTGATAGTTGAAAAGACTCCGTAATTGTTAAAGGAAAGCAGCTTAGTCTTAGTAGTAGTAAATGTTACTATCCGTTCATGGCCTCATTCCACTGCAAGCTGGAGGTCGTTTTCTAAAGATTCTGCTATTGCCTTGGATATGTGTGCATCCATTTTTCGCACATAAGAAGGGCTGATTTTTAGATCAAATGGTTTCAGTTCACATAAGGAAATTTGGAAGGGAGTTGTTTGTTGAGTCTAAGTTGGAGTTAAAGGTAAATCGCCAGGTAAGCAGTCCAGTCTTCTCAGTTGCCATGCAAGCGACTTACTGGTTGTTAGATAGTGGGGGAATTACTGATTGTCCTTTATTTACTATATTATTATAATTTTTTCAAAAATCATGAATTCCTATCTTCTGCGACTCTATATGTTGTCTGGTTATTTTGGCATACCTTCTTTTGACTGTGGCTATTTCATTCTTACAATAATTTCTAGCATATATATATATATATATATATATATATATATATATATATATGCCTATTTGCACTTACTGACAGAATGCATGCTGCCTTTGTGCAATGTTGGGATGATTAATTGGAATCAGAAAAAAAAAAAAAAAAAAAATCAGAACTTTATAAATTTTTGTCTCCAATGTCGAAAACAATTCTTTTTATAGTTTTTTGTTTAAAACTTAATTTTACATAGCTTGTATTAATGATGAATATTAATTGATTTTAAAACTACTAGTTTTGTTTAAAAATCAATCTTTGTGTTTTGAGGGGAGAGATATATCTTGATATTGTCACTCTAACCATAATTTACAGTTCCTGTTAATTTTAAAATTTCCCAATTAATATAATTCATGTTTCTGAATTTTTGAGATGAGGATTGATATGTAGTATTTGGATTGTTTGGACTACTATTCTCATCTTGCGTGTTATTAATACAACATTTCGGCCAATGTAACCTCTAACCTTTCTCAGGTGTATTTTGAAAATGGCTCTTATTGGTGAATGGTTGAAAGAATGTTTTTGTTCTTCAAGGTATACTTGAAGAAAGTCGGAGGTTACATCGGCCGAAACGTTGTGAAAATAACATCTAAGATGTGAACAGTAGTCTGAGCAATGCAAATAATATATAATGAGTTTATTTTCATTTTTATTAATTATAATCTATATTTAGATGATGCAGTACTATTATATATATATATTTTCAACTGCACTATAACTTCTCTCAAATGGGGTTTTGCAGATCCTTTATATACTTTATCATTTAAACATATATGGAATAGGAATACATTTATGGCTTAACCTTTTAATGTTAAAGTCAAAGGCCAAGTCAATATCAGATGCAGGACTTCATTGGTTACAATATGGGCCAAGTAGCTGGTCTCTAAAAATGAGTAGAACAGAAGTTACGGCCAAAAGATCTTGGACTAAATTAAATTAGTCCCTTAGATCATAACTGATATTTTGACCAAGTTTAATGATTATTAATCTAGCGATGTGGACGATAGAGGCTGGGCACAAACATGATAATTAACCCAACTGAAAACATAATCTCCGCCTTGATGGAGATATTAATGCCTTTAAAATTCTTAGATAATATGTTAATAGAAAGATATAAATTCAGTTATTTTCTTTGTTTTAAAATTGCAGCAACAGATCGGTTGGAGGAAGAACTCCCGTCGTCTCATCATTTACTCGTCGGATGCTCCTTTTCATTTTGGTGGCGACGGAAAGGTAATTTCTATCGTTGATCAGCTTCTTTATCTTCCCTCTCTCTTTCTCTGCGTCCTTCTCTTATACTTCTCTTTTTATTTGCATTTTTTGGTCTTTTATCTTTTCTTTCTTTGCATCTTTTTCTCTGCATCTTCTTCCCTTTCTCTACATCCCTAACTCTAACTCCAACCTACAATTGTTTTTAACTTCGCCAAATCCTAAATCTAGGTGCAGATGGAATTTTTATTATTAAAACCAGTCGTACTGGCAGGGATTGTGTCAAGAATGACCCCCCCCCCCAAGCCGAACCATGTTCCGTTTCTGTGATAATCGGGGAATCTCACAGTGAAGTTGAATGTACCTGCTCGATTGAAATTAACTAATGTTTGAGGGCCAGAGATGAGGTAGATTCTCTGATTGGTTTCTGAAAATGTTGATTTGCACAAACGCAACTCGGCCAAAAATCACCATACCAGAAGAGAACAGAGAAGATGCTGAACGAGAGAACGGGCCAGAGGCTCGAAGCGTCTAATTAAGATTCTTCCCAAGAGATAACCAGCATGTCAGAAAATTCCGGCCCAAAATTAATCCCCGTCGAAACCAAATCGCGATTTGTGTGCCAGAGAGAAAGTTTTCTTTTGCTAAGATTCTTTTTGAAAATAATAGAGCTTACAGAATTGACGCCGACAGCCAAACCCGCAACTTAGATGCTAGGACGCGAACATTACTGCAGCCGAACATTAGAATCTTACCCAATCATTTTTTTCTCCCCATACCTCCTAATAGTGATAGCGGCGACTGCTAAGAATAAAAAACCGTTAGGCATCCCACAGGAAAAAAAAAAAAAAAAAAAGAAACAGATAAATAATGTACGGATTCTTGTGTATGAATATTTTTTGAAAATTGTATTTATATAAATTTCTTCAAACTCCTCAAAATCCTTTTGTTACGTAATCGATTGTCGTGTCGTTGGGTTTTTTTTTCATGTTTGGAAGGAAGTTTATTTCACAGCGACGAGCCTGAACTGACCAATCAAGAAGCTAAACACTTATGTACAGCAGAGACGCGCCGCTGAACCAAATGAAGGTTAATGCACTCTTTTGTACAGCAGAGGCACCCCATGGGACACGTGACGTTGACAAGATTTCACTTGGAATTGCCAGAGTTGTGAACTTTATTAGGACAGCGATCTGTGGGGGTCTTTTTTTTCCACTTCTGTTATCGTCGCTTCTTCATTTAGTCGTTTCCTTTCATTGCTGTTTTATCTAGTGATTGCTATACAGGAAGCTTCTTTTCATACAGGAAACACAAGATGTTTACCGAGAGTTTTCTCAACATTTCACCCCCTTCCCATTCTTTCTGCATTTTTTACAGTCAAATGAGATTTTATAAAATGTTTGCTTTTTTTTTTTTTTTTCTTTTCAGCTTGGGGGAATTATGATCCCAAATGATGGCGCATGTCACTTACGCGAAAATAAATACACAAAAGGTAGACAACAGGTAAATATAATTTCAATTTGTTTAAATGCCATTACTAAGCAGCAGAGTGTTACCACTGTCGACCAAGGCAGACATACATACATACAAACAGATAGGTGAGATTTATATTATAGATCTATCAGCACGTGTAATACAGTATGAGAGTGAAATCTGTCCAGTGAGAACTGAAGACATGCATTGCATGGAGAGAAATATGACAGAAGTGTAATGTGAGTTTTAAAGACGGGCTTAGATCTAATGACATCGGAAGAAGATTAAATCTGGACAGTATAAGGAGATGTGTGAAGAACAGGAGTCTTCGTGAGTTTGGTCATATGAAAAGAATGGATGAGAGTTCTTGAATTCGTGGATTAAATCAGTTGTGATTGCAGGGTCAGTTGGCAAGGGAACGTTCATAAAATAATGAGAAAAAGTCATCATATGAATCCAAAGATTCTATTATTGGCCTTGGTTTCACCGATATTTCCTAGTAAAAATTATTTCTAGAAAGATATAGAGGATTATGAGAGGGACCATGTGAAGGTTGCCAACATGATAGCAACTATTACTGCTGCTACATCAGGTTTGAGTGTGGTGCACACACACACACACACACACACACACACACACACACACACACACACACACACACACACACACACACACACACACACAAGCACGCGTGTGCAGCGCAAACCTACGTTACCCTGTTTATCTGACATTTTGACACGCCGGACATCTAGATCACTTCCTTTTGACCTTTTTCCTTCCATTTCCCCTTTCTTTTCTCTCTCTCTCCGCCTTGACACGACAATGAACACACGCAATTTGCGTCACTCCAAAAACATACACGCACACAAGAACAATTTTTCGCCGGTACATGTGCAAATATTCGAGGTAAACCTGGCTTAATTTCACCATAAAAATTAAGACTGCAATGAACAATTGAATTAATTTCACCAACAACATTAAAGAATATTTCAGAACCATGCCTGATCACACACACACACACACACACACACGCTCTGTTTTTCCATTGCTTATAATAAACTAACCTGGGTGCCTGGAGTTGCCCGGGTGTTTGGAGGTGTCTGTTGAACAAAAGAAAAAAAAAAGTGATAGTAGGCAGGCAGGCAAGCTCAAACCCGTACCGCGAAGGAGAAAATGAACATGAAAAAAAAGTGACGTCTTTACTGTTTCGCCCATTGCCAAACCGGAAATGACGAATGTTTAAATTAAGGCTAGTAAATCGGAAAGACATCCCGACTTTCGAAAATATTGGCGAAAAAAGCGACTTCTCCCTGTAGGAAAAGTGCCCAGTTTAGGATGAAAGAATTAATGTTTTTAGCCAATCTTTCGATATTTGTCGTCCAAAGGGTCGAGCTTCAAAACGATACCAATCTCGTGAAAATCTGTTGCCTTAGGCAGACATACATACAAACAGATACGTGAGACTTATATTATAAATATATTGTTTGTATATATGTAAATTGGTTATTTGTTGTTTTATTGTAATGGCAGAGTCAAGGACAAGAATATTTATTCTTTACAACATTCTAAGTGAAAGTGATTTTTATGGAAGGAACTGGATTTGAACTTGGATGGAGAAAGTGATAAGAATACATCTTAGAGAGAAATAAGAATCTGGTTGGAGATCAAATCTGTTGAGCTCAGAAGATTACATCTAGACAGTATAGGAAGATGTGTGCAGAACCGGAAACTTAGATGATATGGGGAAAAAAGTATTTGAGAGACAGAAAGAAAAAATAAAGACCTTATCTTTTTTTTTTTTGTTAATTATATAAATGGCTTGTTTCAGGATTATCCATCTGTGGGTCAAATGGTGAACACGATTCAAGAGAATCACATCACTGTCATATTTGCTGTATCCGGTGCAAGGCTGAAGACATATCAGAATTTTGTGAAGAATATCCGCGGTGCGTATGTAAGTGAGCTCAACAGTCAGACGGCGACCATCGCTGAAATCGTCAAAGAACGTTACAAGGTAAGAACAAAAGAAGACGCGCATAACAGACTTAAAGAAAAGAACCAACAGAAAAAAAAGGTTTGCATTGAAAAGGACAGTAACTACAAAGTTATACATTCCATACAAACACATTAAATGATTCATGAATTGTGACATTTCTGTTTAGATATTTTTTTTACTTTATTCAAAAATAGCTTTATTTTTTACATTAGCAGGGGGCGCCCGGCTTTGCCCGGTCGTAAAATACGCTTAAATATATTTTAATTTTGCATATTTCGTTTTTATTATTACAGAGCCAGCCAAGTCTCTATTGAATATTATATTGTACTTAATATATAGTACTGATTTTTTTTTTCTTCTTTTTACATGAGAATCACCACTTATCAGGGCCTGAAATCCACTCGAGGATAAGGGTTAATCAGTGTACGATAGTCACTGAGACAACAGTTAGTTAGGGGTGGAGATAGGGTAGAGATGGATTATTTAGGAAGGGCGGTTCAACAAGAACTTGTTTACATTGGACTGGAAGACTATCATACGGTAGCAGCTGGAAAGAAAGCCAACGAAATTGTTCCACAAGCAGGCAGTTCTAGGAAATAAACTTTGTTCGTGGAATTTGCGTTTAGATTTAGGCATAGAAAAAGAGTGGAGGACACTCTTGATAGTCGTTGTGGCTAGACGAATATTTTTTGTGAAAGTTTGTACAAGGCATGACCATAGATTGAAGCTAAGTTGATCACTTGTCATGAAAATTATTTTTTTTTTTAATAAGGTATTACCACTAATTAAGACGCAAATGCAACTAGAGGATAGGAGCTAATGAGTAAATACATTGATTATCCGTAATAACGTAAATCGAGTAGAAATTGGTTATTTATGAAAACCATTCTACAAGAACTTGTTTACATTGGACTTGAAAATGAATGACTATGTTATAGTAAGCTGGAAAGCAGTCCCACAGTTTTATATTTCTGCGGATGGGTAACTATAGAAAAAACGTTTTGCTCAGGGAATTTTCGTTTATATATAGATAAAGAGTAAGGGAAATTGTTGCCAGTGGTTGTAGCTTGGATAGTGTCTGTCATGAGTGTTTTACAGAGGGGACCATAGATTGAAACCATACAATGACATGAAAATAACGATAGAGCAGAGATTATTTTGTCATCTAATTTGCATACAAAAGTGTTTATAGTGTGTACAGACACTATCTAAATTGGATAGCAATGCTAAAAAAGAGTTAGGAAATTTTCTAAAATACAAATTTAAATTAGAAGTAAAATGCGTAATTCAGTTTCCAATTTTATTTTTTTATAACTATAATTGCAATTATGCTTGCTGTCAATGCGGATCGATGTAGAATTCTGTTGAGATAATATTTCGGGGAAAAATTTCCTTCTTCAGATTTTCTTTTTAGTTTACCATAATGTTTTAATTATTGAAATGATGTTGATATATTACCTTATTTATTTCTATTATTATAGTTTCATTTAAAAAAAAATTGTACACCAATGTATTACATAATTTTTTATATTTTCGACAGGGAAAACTGACTTAAAAAAATTTTTTATTTAAAAAAATTAACATTTTTTTCTGTTCCAAACGAACATTATACACCACAACTTTTCCAATTTTAAAAATGACCTCATTGAACTTTTTGCTTCCAGAACATTTCATCAAGGGTTGAAATGACAGCCGACAACAAGGATATGAAAATAACGTTCATGTCCAAATGTAGTGGGTAAGCAGTTCAGCTTTTCTTTCTATTATTTCTTCTTCACTCTTTTCATTATTTCTGTTTCCGGTTACAAATTATGTGTCCTTTCATTTTACCTTTCCTTTCTCTTCTTATAAATTCTATGTTCATACTGAGTGTGAGTTGCATTATTTGGATTGTTAGGACTACTATTCTCATCTTGGTCGTTATTTTCACAACGTTTCAGCCGATGTAACCTCCGACCTTCTCTCAGATGTATCGTGCCGAACTTGTGAATCTGCATGGAATTTTGGGAGCCTTAAACCTATTCTCGTTTTTAGATGTTACAACCTTATTACTTATCACTATAGATTACTATTGTTACTACATATTACTATATGTTTTTCTTTTGATGGAAATAGCTTCAGACAAAGCATAAAGCCATTTGATGTAAGATGCTTAAAAATACTACTTCAACGTCAAAAACTTGCCAACAATAAGTGCTAGATGAAATAGAATTTGATCCAGAAAACAGCAATTCTTCCGTCTTTGTCAGAAACATCGCTCATCAAATGTGAGAACTAAAAAAAAACAAAACAACAAAATAATATAATAAATATATAATAAATAAATAAATATAATATGATATATATGTTTAAGGCTCCCAAAATTCATACTAAAACTATCCACAAGGATCTGTAACATAGATAACGTACTTGGTAAAAAATTCGGTTGTAAGTGATAGTTTTCTTGATGTTGAAGGTTCAATTCTTAGTGCAGGCGATACTCAGAATACAAGTGCGAATTCCTTAGGACTTCTACTTGGTCATGGCTGATGGAATGAGACCATGCTACCCCTGTGGATTAAATAAAGAATTAGATTTGAAATTCTGTGCAGATTACCACGTTCAACCAAAAGATTCCAGACTTTTGACAGCCTAAAGAACTTTCTATTTTTCACTTGGACATTGTCCAACTCTCTTCCAAATAAATTCTTTTGTTGTTATTATATAAGTTTTGCTTTTCATTTTGTGTTGGTTGGTTGGTTGGTTGTTTTGTTTTACGGCATATCAACCCTTTTCAGGTTATTTAATGCCGAATCTGGTGATTTTGAAGAACGATTTTTTAATATAGTATATTTGTTTTTTAGGTCGTATTCTATTTAACCCATAGTTGGGACCCTAACAGGTACTACCACTCCGGGTCAGAGTGGACCTGGGAGCAATGGCAATTAAAGGGTGGCTTCACACTCCCCAAAGCCCGCAAGCTGGGGCCTCACCATCGGATATAGTTTAAGGTCATATCCAGGACCTTCATTTTGTGTTACAGTTTTCATTACATAGTACCAATATATAGAAGTGTGTCCCATTCTTATAGAGGCGCTTATTGCTGCAATCAGGAGAAAACATCACCATTATAATCAAAACTAGATATTTAACGACTTAGCATTTGCCGTGGATTCTAAAAGTTTTGTGTCTCACACGTCGTAAAATGGCTGAACGCCTCGCATCTTTATCGTGTGAAAACAAAAACAAAATTAAAACATCATCAACGCTCTGATGCCCATCTGACATCAATCGAAATGAATGGCTCTCATCTTGGAGAAGCTTCTCGGTCTGATCTGAGATGGAACACGTACATCAAATCCATTGCCAAGGCTGCTGGAAATGGTGCGATCGTTCTACCGCTCCAACAGATATCTCTGATGCTGATGTAATTCTCTACTTGTATAAGAGCCAAGTTTGTCCAAGGATGGAGTACTATTGCCACATCTGAGCAGGAGCTACTAAACGCACATCCTGCCTTGACAGAGTTCAAAATAGACTTTGTAGCCTAGTGAGGGATGCCCTTTTCTCTTCCCTGCAATCTCTTTCCCACAGAAGAGACATTGCAAGCCTGTCTCTATCGTTATTTTCATGGCAAGTGCTCATCCGAGCTCCAATCCATGGTCCTACTTTGCCTGACTTTAATGAAAAACACTCGTCTGGTTGAAATCACTGTCAATAATTTCCCCCACTCTTTATCAGTGCCTAAACCTTAGCGTAGATTCGATGAACAAACCTTTCTTAGAACTGCACGCCTGTGGAACTCTCTTCCGTTTTCCTGCTTTCCAGCTGATTACAATATGGGGGTCTTCAAGTCCAACATAAACAAATTCTTGATGAGCCGTTCCCTTAAGTAATCCAATTTACTAAATTTCCATTACTAACTTCCATACATTCATTAACCCTTATCCTCGAATGGCCTCCAGGCCCTTGATAAGTGGTGACTCCTTTGTAAAAAAAAAAAAATTGAAAATATATAAATAAAATAAAAAATAAAAAAAAACAAACGAATAAAAAATATTTTCCTCATACAAGTCTCTCATCTTCCTTTATCGTCTTTTTTTCTTAACTATGTAAAAGCTTATCTTCTTTTACCTTATTGTCCTCAGTGTCCATCTGTAACATGGCCGCTACAATTTAGTAATTCCTAAAAATAAAACTGGAAATAAACAAATATCCAGTCGGCATCTTTCTTTCTCAACAAAAGTTTTTTCATTATTTTCGGCACTACTTAAAAAGTCTCTCGCTGCCGCATGTCCTTGGTCCTGGATATGACCTTAAACTATATCCAGTGGTGAGGCTCCAGCTTGCGGGCTTTGGGGAGTGTGGAGCCACCCTTTAATTGCCATTGCTTCCAGGTTCACTCTGACCCGGAGGGGTAGTAACTGTTAGGGTCCCAACTATGGGTTAAATAGAAACCGACTTGAAAACAACAAATATATTGTATTAAAAAATTTTTCTTCAAAATCTTTGGATTCAGCATTAAATAACCTGAAAAGGGTTGATATGCCGTAAAACAAAAACAACCAAACCAAGCCACATGTCCATTTCAGTCTGGAGCGTTTCTCCTTCCACCGCACGCCGGGCACAGCCGGACATTTCTCGTCTGCAAATTCACGTCCATTTCCTTTGTCATTGTCTTTCTTTCTCTCACGAACACGTATTGCATTTTTCGTCTTTTTTTTCTTTCTTCCTCTCTTGCACACTTCCTAATCTGCATATGTGCTATTTTCTGCGGCTGCTGCTGCTAATCTCTTCGCATGCTGCTGCTGATACTTTCAACGCGTTCACACACACACACTGTTACACATCACTTTAACTCTCACACTAGGTTCATTGCAAATGTGCGCACTTATGCAGAATATGAACCGCGTTATTATCGGAATATTTCATATTGGTTATGTAAACCAGAATATGTATTTTTCTTTTTTTCTTACTGAAAACGATGGCCAATGTTTAAAATGCTATAGACTGTGCTTAAATAATAATGTTATTATTTAGAAAGGCATTCTTAACATGGAGGGGAGTTTAAAATTTTTTTTTTTTTTTAACTATTTTGTACTTTCTAAACAATTTAATAAACAAAAGTTACCTTTTAAAAAATTTGATAGACAAAATATACCGTTTGTCAATTGTCGGTTGCTGCAATTTCATTGGCTAAGCATTTATGCACCTGCTGGCGGTTTATATAATCAGATTATGCTAACGATAATGTGATCCATATTTTGCATAAGTATTCAAATGTTATAAATACATCCTTGAAACTGAATATTGGTTGTGGTATGAATGACCCCTTGAAAAATCTTTTCCTCTTATTGTTATAGATCCAACTGGACGTACACTAAATATTGTGATAACTTAAAACCAAGGCAGACGGTAAGAATACTTTAATTTGTAATTCTTTTCATTTATTTATTTTCTAGCAGGGGTATCTGGTGTTGTTTCTGGATATTATATAAAATTTAATAAAGGCGAGAAATAAATAAAAATCAACTTGTTGTTCCGGACACATTTCCGTCGAGATTCGGAGCAAAATCTTTTCACTCTGTGTTCATTCTAACATCTTGCATAACAATGTGACATGCACTCCAAATACTTCTGATCTGCCAAAGCTTTGGTACAATTATGATGCGGTATTTATGCAGAATAAGGACCGTGTTATCATCAGGCTTTTTTGTTGGAAGGTGCCGAACGAAATTTTTGATTTTTTTTTTTTTTTTTTTTTTTTTTTTTTTTTTTTTTTTTTTGCACAAACGCCAATTTTTTTTTTAATGAAAAAAAATTATTATTAAAATAATTCAATGACAAATTAATTGAAAAAATAAATTATAGGGGATCGCATATTTGAAATAGTAATTTTTATAACAAATAAGAATTTATAAGAAATTTATATGAAATAAATAAATAAATTTATTATCTTTCAATTTGTTTTTGCACGTTTTTTATTATTCATTAAAAAGACCAAGCTATTGTCGGAATATTCCAGGCAATTGCAATCTTAAAGCTTTAGTTATAAATTTTAAACATTCCCTAAAATAAAAATCTTCGAATAAGGATTCT
This sequence comes from Euprymna scolopes, assembly GCF_053919585.1. Taxonomy (NCBI): domain Eukaryota; kingdom Metazoa; phylum Mollusca; class Cephalopoda; order Sepiida; family Sepiolidae; genus Euprymna; species Euprymna scolopes. Next base: position 126,767,851 of record NC_136493.1, on the reverse strand, counting down.
AGAAGTAAATTTAAGTAGAATTATATAATGATTTTAATCATCGTAAATAGGCATAAAAATGGTGCAAAACTGTTCGTGGAATTAATTTTACTCTTTTTGAGATGAGTATTCTTTTAATTCTGTATAAGTTTTTTTTTTTTTTTTTAAATGTGCAAACAAATAAAAAAAAAATATAAACTATAATGACTTGACTGCATCCCAGGAAACGGCGAGTAATTACAGCTAGTAACGTTATAAAAAATGTTAATTATTTTTCAATTGATATTGAATTTAAATCGATTCTTGTATTTACAGGTGTCATTCAAAGCTTTGATCCCTCCGCAAACATGTCCTCCTGGAAAACACAAAGTCATAAAAAATATTGACATCTTGCCGATTGGATTAAAGCAAAAATTTCAAATTCAACTTGAACTGATTTGTGGTTGCGAGTGTGAAAAGAATACCGTAAGTAACAAAATAGGAATGGTATCATTTGAGATACGTCCATTTAATCTGCGCGTTTATTGATGCAAATGCTATTTTAAATTAAAGTGTCACAGATAAAAAAAAAAAAAAACAACTAATGAACGGAAAGATCCTATGAAAGATATACATGAACACATTTAAAAATACTATTTCAAGCTTAAACATTGGACAAAAATTCTATTTTAGGCAAGCATAGCAGACAGAATTAAGCATGACTAACAGAAATACTATTTCAAACTTAAGCATGACAGACAGTCAAAAATGCTATTTCAAACTTACTCATTACATAGAAATAGTATTCCAGGATTAAGCATGATAAATAGAAATATTATTTCAAACTTGAGCATGACAGAGGACCAAGTGACGAACAGAAAGAGCCTCTCCTAGATAAGTATATCGACGGACAAAGTGGTGATGGGTTGTAAGGTTTATTTTGACAGTCTCTCTTTAAAAATCTACAAAAAAAAGTAATTATCTAATCAATATGAAATTTTCACCGCATTATAAGGAAAGAATGAAGTTTATAAAAGTATATATTTTTTAGATTTGATGAATAGATATACGTTTTTTTGTATACATCTCGCTTCATTTTTGGTCACTTTTACTCGTAAAATTAAAAGCTGTACCTGGACATATCTGATACTTTCTTTATGGAGAGGATGAGAAAGAATGTAGAAAAAAACAAACAAAACAAAAAAACAACAAGAAAAAACAAACAAACAAATAAACAACAGTAGGCCTTCAAATTCTTAGAATGAAAACCCGAATTTTGAATGTGTTTAATTTTTCACTTTTTGTGTTTTGAATTGCGAAATTCGTTTAATATGTTATAAATAATTATCTTTTAGATTAACATTAAAAAAATATATATATTTTCATTATTTTTACGAAAAAAATACAACTTTAAAATTAAAAAAATTTTTTTTTTATAATTTTCTTTTTGAAATCCTAATGCTGCTAATATACCATTAAATAGAGAATGCTTTGACGAATCGATACCAGAAAAGAAACAAACAAAACAAACATATACCACTGTAGAAGTTTAAAAATTACAATAATTGTTTCTGTAACTTTTTGTTTACGTGAGATTCCCTCTAGTATGGTGGCAGGTAGATGCTACAATTTTCTCATCAACACCCAAATCTCATTAAAAAAATAATGTCAAAAATCATAAAATTGTCGTCTGCATCTTTGCATCACGTGACTCAAATCAAACAACGAAATGATGATTCGAAGGCAAGCATTCAAAGTGAACCAAAAACGATCATCTGACCATTATTTTTAAACGAAATTAAATAAAATATTGAATTTGTTGAAAAAAAATTTCACAATCTTTTTTTTTACAAAATTAGGGAAAGATGCGATGTAATCTGGTTTATGGAAATATAATGTGGTTCACTTGCTATTAATTAGAAAATAAATGAAAAATGATTTCATGAAATTTAAAAAGAAATTCAATTTATAAAAATAATAAAATTTATTTTAAATATAATGATTATTTTATTTCTTTTATGAAGAACATATAAGGAAAAATTTGGAAATTTTAAAAGCAGATTAAAAATGATATTAAAACTGAAATAGTTTTAAAAAATAGCAGCCGATCCTTGGACCTTTACTATTCCTGATCTTCATAAATAACCTCTCTGATAAAATAATCTTTGAGATGGGTATATTTGCTAACGACACCGCGCTCTATAACAGACACGAGGGGAAAACGAACGAACACATATTCAAGGGAATGGCGGATACCCTAGAGGAAGACCTTCCGTCTGTAGTGAAATAAGACAAAAATGGATGGTTACATTCAATGCTGCCAAGGATATTTCCTGTAATAATTACTAGAAACCTTCTCAACCACTAATAGTCATGGCCAAAGTACTTTGTTCAAACTCCTCGGCTTAATATTCACAGGGAACATGAGTTGAAACAGATACATCAAGGGCATTGCAAGGCTGTTGCAAAGAAGGTGGTCTCTCTCTACCGTGCTAGAAAGTTACTTGCGCCTGAGAGTATCCTGTACCACTACAAGGCCACCATTCGCACATGTATGGAGTATTGTTATCACATTTGGGCTGGTGCATCTGCTACTAGTCTCTCACTCTTAGACAGAGTTCAAAAGCGAGTCGCCAACCTAATAGGTCTGGCACTGTCAGCTAAGCTTCAACCTCTATCTCATTAATGAAATGTTGCATCTCTCTGCCTGTTTTACAAGTATTTTGATAGTAGGTGCTCCGACGAATTACAAGCCCTTCTATCTCCTCAATGTAAATACTCCCGACAAACCCACCAAGCAGCAAAATTCCACCCCTACACAGATCCCCAGATGCCAAAAAGCTTTCTACTCTAATAGTTTCTTCCCTAGGACTGCTAGATTTTGGAATTCCCTTCCAGGTTTTTGCTTCCCTGACTGCACTGTGTATGCAAAAGTTCAAGTGTAATGTAAACAGACATCTTGCTCAACTCCCTATAGAAAATTCCTGCAATTTATGCCCCAGATAGTAGACTCCTACATCAAAGTGGCACCGTGTCTTGTTTAAGGTGAAACTGCAAAAAAAAAAAAAATTCTAACATCAGCATGACAGAGAAAGAAAAATGGTATTTCAAATTTCAGTATGATAGAGAACCGAACATGCTATTTCTAACTTCAGCATAACAGAAAAACAATGTAAAAAGTGAAATCACCTTTCAGACTTCCACCAAAAAGGCAAAATTAGGACAGAAATCCTTGCCACTCAAATTTTAGAGCAGCTAATCACCGTTATCAGTGAATGCTTAATAGTAAACTGCTGTTGTGAGAAGGTAACATGATTTGTAAAAAGTATCAAAAAGAACACTAGAAATTTGATGTCAGCCAAACTCTATGAACACCATCTGTGGTTGCTAGTGAGCGATCATTGATAATACCTTGTGTGACAATTCCTAGAGAGTAAATCTATCACTAATGGAGATTAAGTATTTGTTTGGTGGAAATCGATACTATACTTTTACTTGTATCAATTATACTCTTGTACTATCTTTTATTATTCAATTCAGGGGTGGAAGTAATGTAGTATCTGTTCTGTTGTCAAAGGGTCATCATCCTCCCAGACACAACCTTTTTGGGAGAAGCAGTGTAGTATATGTTCGTCCTTCCGTCATGGTATCATCTTCCGAAGCTATCCAACAATTATAGAAACAATGACAATAAGAATGTAAACATGTCTAAGGCAATGGCAGAAACCTTAGCAAACGACCTCCTATCTGAGAGCTCATCGTTCAAACTCTTAAGCTTAACATTTACAGACAACATGAATTGAAACAAATACAGTGAGGACATTGTCAAAGCTGCTGCAAAGAAGGTGGGTTCCCTTTACTGGGCTAGAAAATTGCTCATACCTGGGAGTATTCTATATCTCTACAAAGCCACATTCGAGTATTGTTGCCACACTTGGCCTGATGTATTTGCTACCAGCCTCTCCCTCTTAGACTAAGTCCAGAAACGAGTTTCCAATCTAATAAGTTCTGCACTATCAACCAAGCTTCAACCTCTGTCTCATCACTGCAATGTTACATCTCTGTGCCTATTTTTCAAGTACTTTGATGGAATGTGCTCTGATGAACTTGCAGCACTTGTGCCCCCTCGACGTATATGTCTTTGGTTTACCCAAGAAGCAACAAAATCCCACTCCTTTATTGTTGTTACTAGATGCCAGAAAGCCTTATAGTTTCTTCCCTTGGACAGCCAGACTTTGGAATTCCTTTACTGTTTCTTGCTTCCCTAACTGTACTTAGATGTTTAGAAGTTTAAATGTGATGTGCACATTTTCTCACATGGTCCCCTGTAAATATGGTCGCAAATAGTAGTCCCTTATGTACCAGTAGCCATATGCTTTGTTTCGGATAAACAAAAGTAAAAAAAAAAAAAAAAAAAAAAAAAAAAAATATTACAAATGGTGGGATGATAAAATTGTTGCCATAGAAAAGACGACATGATTCCATTTCCGTTTGATGAAAACCAGTTTTCTTTTTTTTTTTTTTGTTGCAAACCATTTACTAGTTGGCCAGTTGTGTACAAATCTCAAGAGTGATAGGAGCCTCCTATCATGTCTGAAAGTGACGCAATATTCAACGAGCGAGATCGGAGAAGCGCCGCTGTACAACTCATGCTCTTTACCGATCCAAGTTATAACAACAGGACCATTGCCAGCACCTTCAAAATGTAAATCCGGACGGTTCAACACTTGAGACCACAGCTCAAAGTTTTTGGTCACGGTTATGGTCTTTGGTGTGGATTCAAGTGAGGGTCGCATCATGCTACCTCATATCTTCGAAGTCGGCTTGAAAGTCAGCATCAAAGTATATCTAGATGTGCTGAAGAGTGTGGTGATCCTCTGGTATAAACAGGTGGCCGCTGGCAGACACTGGGTGTGACAGCAGGACTCTGCGACGGCCCACGTCCAAAGTGACCTAAGTATGGCTTCAGAAGTTGTACTACGACTTTGTATCCTTTTCCCACTGTCCCTCTCTTCCCCTGACCTGAACCTACTGAACTACAACATTTCGTCATATGTCGAGAACATCAGCAATAAGACCTCCCACAACACCAAACCAGCCTGATCGCTGCCATCTGCTGAGTATTCACCAAGCTCCTGTCGGCGCTTGTGGAAAAAGCATGCTCTCCGTCCCGGACCTGTACCAAGGCAGTGATTGAGGTTGAAGGTGACTACATTGTATAGATGTCAGCTCTACTACATAATTAAGTTACCTGAATTGACTTTTTTAAATAAAAGTTTTAAAGTTGTAGCCTTGTTTTCTTTAGAGCGACAAATTTATCGTTCGACTCTGTGGAGAGTAGGAAGTGGACTGTGGGTTTACTTTCAACGCTTTGTCATTTTTGCTTCCACTCATTTTTTTTTCTTTAGTCCTCACATTTCATGAGCGATCTTTTTGACAAAGGAGGAAGAACTCCTGTTTTCTTGGTCAGCTATTGTTTTCAGTGGGTGGTATGTGGAGATTTTCAATTCTCTCATCATCAGTCAACAGTCAATTAATAATCTAATATATAAACGGCTATATGCCTCTGTTTGTCTGTCTCCATATTTTCAAACTCTATCTCCTCTGAAACTAAAAGTCGTAAAGCGGCGCTAGGGGCCTCAAATGATTGGATTTTTTACGGATCGTTCTTTTATGGGTTTTTAACCGGTTAAAATAGTTTTTAAGGGGTCAAAAAGAGGTCAAAATTGAAAAAAAAACGTTAAATATTTTGTACATTCAGCTTAGTTTATTTTTAATTTTTAATCGGTTTATGTGAGTATCACGTTGGTACAGTGGTAACGTCACCAACTTCGAATGCTACAGGTTCGGTTTCAATTTTAGCTGTTGGCGCCTAAATACTTTTTAATTTTACTTTTAAAATCACGACTCTATAATAATATATGCGAAATCTGAACAAATTATAATATCATATTTAAGGGTATTTTACACTCGGGCAAAGCAGGGCGCCCCTCCCTCACTATTATATCATTAAAATGTCTTCGTTTTTTTTTGTGTTTCCAGCAAGCCATGAGCCATTCTTGTGGACGAATAGGGAATCTAACCTGTGGAAAATGTTACTGCGATAACCTTGTCCTGTTCGAAAAGTGCCAGCTGTAAGTAAACTCCTGTTTTACCTATATTGCTCAAGTTGGTGGCATCTATTTCTGGTTAACGTTTGAATTTTGGGAATCTCTAAACATAGACGTTTTGATTTTGCTTTGACAGTCATAGAAATGAAATCAGAAAAATAGCAACAGCTAACATGGGATGATTCTTTTGTATTTTTATTGTTGCCACATCTGAACTAGTCTGCTGACCACTAGCTTCTCTGTCTTGGACAGGGTACAATAAAGAATTTCTAACGTAATAAGTCCTGTACTATCTGCTAAGCTTCATCCCCTGGTGATTTGACAGGATGCTGCATCCCAATGCTTGCTTTACAAGTACACTCTGATAAAATTGCTGCACTTGTAACCCCTCAAAATAGTTGCTTCTTCCCTCGGACCGCTTGCCTGCACCCTGCACTGATGATTTCCAGAAGGATGAAACACTAGTGTCTGTAGGTATTTATAGTAAATAATTATATATATATATAGTCTAAAAATTAAGCGACTTCAAGCTAAAAATGTATATGTACGCATGCTCAGAAGTTAGTTAATTTACTCTTGCGAATGCCAACTGTTTTTTTTTTCAATTTTGACACCTTAGTCGCTATTTCTACAGGCTAAAAAACAAATCAAGTGTTCTCGAGGTCCAAATACCTTATATACCAAATTTCAAGTCGGTAGAATCTAGAAAAAACATTCAGAGAGGAGTTTGGTAGAGAAGTTTTGCACACAGAGATAAGATCACACACACACACACACACCCACACACACACACACACACACACACATATATATATGTAAGTATATATATATATATATATATATATATGTAAGTGTGTGTGTATGCATATATATATATATATATATATATATATATGACTTGAAACTTAGTATATAGGGTATTTGGACATCAAGAACACTTTTGATTTGGTTTTTAGCCTGTAGAAATAACTGCTAAGATGTCAAAATTGAAAAAAAAAAAAGTTGACATTGGCAAGAGTAAATTAACTAACTTCTGAGCATGCGTACATATACATTTTTAACTTGAAGTCGCTTAATTTTTAGCCTTTTTTATCCGTCTTGTGATAGCTCAGACGATAACGACGCAAGCTGAAGTGTTAAATAATGAAAATCCCAAAAGATTAAAAGCTCGATTACAAAAATAGTTCGGAAGCTTTATTAGAGAGAAGCCCTTATTTTCCTTCTCCATGAGAGTAGAGTTGGACACAAGGTAAGTTTTTAATGTGTAGAAAATCCAGCTGCCTTAAAAAGGGAACCCTGGATTTGAATAAAATAAAACTGTTTTAGTCTAGAAGGATTTCTTCTTTATTAAGCGACTTCAAAAACACGAAGTATTAGCATTAGAAAGATATTTTCTTATTACTCTTTTTCACCCCCAAACAAATTGAAACAAATTGCGATCATGTCTTACAGGGGATTGTGGAGAGTCGAACAGCAAGATGTCTATTCACATTCATTTAAACTTCTGCATGTTAGTACAATGAAGGAAGCAGGAAACAGGGAGGGAATTCCAAAGCCTAGCAGTCCCAAGGAAGAAACTATTAGAGTAGAAGGCTTTCTGGCTTCTAGGGACGTCAATAGTGAAGGGGTGAGATTTTGCTGCTTGTTGGGTTGATAATAATGCCGATTAGATCAGAAACTCTTTACTGCACCCTGTCTAAGAGTGAGAAAGTACTGGTAGATGCACCAACAATGCGCCATGCATGGGCAAATTGTGACTTTGTAGAGCTATAGAATACTTTCAAGTGTAAGTAATTTTCTAGCATGGTATAGGGAGCCCACCTTCTTTGCAGCAACCCTGGTAATGTCCTTGATGTATTTGTTCCAATTCATGTTGCTTGTAAATGTTAAGCCGAGGAGTTTAAATGATACTCAACTTTACTCCTAGTCAAAAAACAACGAGTCTGATGAAGTTATTTATCGGGGTATTAGAAACTAGGTCAGATGGGGATCGAGAAGTCAACACACTAAAGGAAGTGCAGTCTGACCAACAAACAATGCCTGAGCAACCCCATAGGCATTCCTCAATACGAGCGTTTAACTGAAGCAATAATGTAATCTATTTTCAAAGAGAGAAGATGAAGCCTGGGCGGGCGGATGTTTTCTTTCTTTTTTTTTTTTTTTTTTTAATTACAAGGGAGTCACCACTTATCAAGGCCCGGAGTCCACTCGAGGATAATGGTTAATGAGTGTACAGTAGTTAATGGGACAATATCGTAGTAATCGTTAGTAGTGGAAATTTGGTAAATTGGATACTTAAGAGGATGGCTCATCAAGAACTTGTTTACGTTCGACTTTAAGACAATCATATTGTAGTTAGTTGGAAAGCAGAAAAACAGAACAGTTCCACAGGCGTGCAGTTCTAAGAAATAAGCTTTGTTCATGGAATCTACGTTTAGGTTTAGGCACAGATAAAGAGTGGGAGAAATTATAAATGATAGTGGTTTCAGCTAGACAAGTGTTTTTCATGAAAGTTAGGTGAAGGGGAACATAGATTGGAGCTCAGACGAGCATTTACCATGAAAATAATGATAAAGCAGAGACAGGCTTGCAACGTCTCTTCTGTGGGAAAGGGGTTGCTGGGAAGAAAAAAGAGCACTCCCACTAAGCTACAAAATCTATTTTGAACTCTGTCAAGGCAGGATAAGATCTTTCTAGCAGCTCATGGCCAGATGTGGCAATAATACTCCATCCTTGGAAGTACTTGGCTCTTATATAGACGCCCTAGACTTGCACAGAACCACAGCCGAACCTGACTGAAGGAGAGCCACTGAACTTCAAAATGTCAAAGGAGGATTAAATGAAAAGTGTGTATTTATCTCTCTGTCAGTGAAAAATATGACACAAAGGTCTGAAAGTGGTATTGAAAAGTCAGCGCCTGGGCAGCTCCGTCGGCATTCTCCGGTAGGGGCGCCTCAGTAGATTATCAATAATCTAACCCCTATTCAAAGAAAGAAGGCAAAGTCTGGGAGAGTTAGACTGCCTAAAACTGTACAGTACCAGCAAAAGGTTATTTCAGAAACGGTTTAGATTTTGCTGACTTTAGTGCCTCGGGAACAAATCTCGATGTGAAGCTGATGAAATGGAAGGTATATTAGGAAGATGTATTTATTATTCAAGGGAGATAACTCTGTTTACTATTTTCCAGCTACAATACTACAACGGAATGCAGTGATCGTGGGTCTTGTGAATGTGGCAAATGTTTTTGCAACAAAGTACCCAACTCACAGAATTACTATTATGGCAAGTTTTGTGAATGCAGTGATTATTCATGTCCTAACTTCAACGGAACACTTTGTGGGGGTAAGAAACTTGGTTTTTATTCTTTCTTTTTGAAGGTTATATATATGGTATACAGAACACTTTGTAGGCGTAAGAAAGATTAAATACTCTGAAACTCATGTATGTATATATATGTGTGTATATGTATGTATGTGTATATTAAATACTATGAAACTCATGTATGTATATATATATATATATATATATGTGTGTGTATATGTATGTATGTGTGTGTATATATATATATATATATTTGAGGTTGCTATTTTTCAAAGGTAGAGCAATCAGTTAAATATAACGAGGTTAATACAAGAGTGCTCAATACAGAAGTAGGACAAGTTACATTTTCAATTTATCTTTACATAAGCAGTAATTTGTTGCTACACAGCCATGAGCATGTTTAGATTAAGAATTCCACTTTTGAATATAAGCGTTGTTACCTGAAGAGGTCTCTAGTTACTGAAAACTAGAAGACCGAAACATGCTCATGACTGTGTGGCAACAAATTACTGCTTATGTAAAGACAAATTGCAAATATATATGTGTATGGAAATATATAGTCTTTATTTTACTTCAGTGCAATGTATCAGAAATCAATGGTTAACATTTGATTTTGATATGAGATACATAGATATTCGATAGTGTTCAATCAAGATTTTCGTTAGCCTCTTAAACGTTGAGTCAGTAAAAAAAAAATGAAGAACATTAATAATTTTACTCTCCCTAATTGACCACTTAACTATTATAGTATATCTTTCTTGTAGTTACTTGGTCTTACCGGATTCCAAGACGAGAATTCATCTAGTCTGGTGGAGCCTCTAGTAGTTAGTACTGTTACTAAAAGGAACGTCAGTTGGAGACTGTGCATAAGCCAGTGTGTAGCCATACCGAGCAGATCTTATATTTAATATCTCTCTTTTGTTATTTTTGCTGGCAATGAAGCATCCTACCAAATGCCAGACATTTACCCACTATTTCAAACACTTCAACCGAGAGATCATTTTAAGATGCTAATCATCCTTTTAAATATGAATTTTTGTATTTCTCTTGCACTTGGTTCACTGGGTATATTCGCCAGATAGCCTTTGAAATTCTTTTTTATGAGTTCGATTTCTTCTATAATTATTGAAGTGATGGAAATCTTTCTAAGATTCCAATTTTTCATGTTAATTCACTAGACATATTCGTTATCTTCTACTTTTCAGCTTTAAGTCGACATGATTAGGTTTAAGTTAAGTCGACATCATATACTGACTTTATCTAGGGTTGCTATTCTCTCCTTCCTGTCCCATATCACTATGTCAGGTTTCATAGCTTCATTTTCTAGGTATGTATCGGTAGGAATTGCATAGGTATAGTAGATGGTGTATGACTTATTCTCAACTGTTTTTTCCTGGTAAACATGTTCCTAGGACTTGCTGCAATACTAGATATTCAATTTTCTTTACAGGATGCCCAGTGAAAATATTTACATACGCCATTGTTTCTCATTCTACAGTAGTTGTCCCTCAGCAAAACCTTACAAGTGGATGTCGGGTGGCTTAAACTCTCTACATCCATGTTGCAGGACCTGCAGTTGTCGTCGTAGAGACCACTCAGCTTCTTAAATTTATTTGTCATCAAATCTTTATCTGGGCAACCGTTATCATACTTCCCTGATTGTAGTGGAGCGATCCTCTTTGGAGCCAGTATACAGAGCCTTCCTTATCTATCTGCTCCTGAGAAAGTTCCATAAAAAATTGTCTTATTGTTAGTTGGCCCATTCTTCAAGTTTTCTATTGTGGAAGGTCTTAGTGTATTTCTGGTGATTCTTTTGGATTATTTCTGTGAGATGCTTGTTTGGTGTTGCTATCTCATTTGTAAGATAAGGCCACCATTCACCCATGTATGGAGTATTGTTGTCATATATGGGCTGGTGCATCTGCTACTAGTCTCTCACTCCTAGACAAGGTTCAAAAGAGAGTTGCCAACCTGATAGGTCCTGAACTGTCATCTAAGCTTCAGCCTCTGTCCCATCGATGAAATATAGTATCCCTCTGCCTATTCTACAAGTATTTTAATGGTGAATGCTCTGATGAACTGCAAGCACTTGTACCCCCTCAATGTAAATACCATTGACAAACCCATCAAGCAGCAAAATCCCACCCCTTCACAGTTGAGATCCCTAGATGTAAAAGAGCGTTCTACTCCAGTAGTTTGTTCCCCAGAACCGCTAGACTTTGGAATTCCATTCCAGGTTCCTGCTTCCCCAACTGTACTGACATGCAGAAGTTCGAGTGCAACGTGAACCGACACCTTGCTGCCCAACTCTCCACATAGTACCCCTGTAGATTATGTTCCTGATAGTAGCCCCCTACATCAAAGTGGCAATGTGCCTTGTTTGGGGTGAAAAGTTAATAATAAAAAAAAAAAGATTCAAAATATTTGGTCGTTTTTTTTTTTTTTCAGTTATTATTTTGGGTTATTTTGGAAGGTCTTAGTATATGTTTGGTAATTCTTTTGGGCTATTTCTGTGAGATGCTCGTTTGATGTTTCTGTCTCATTTGTAAGACAGTCTGGTTCAAAATACTTGGGTGTTTTGTTTTCTGTTATTATGGACTTGTATGCTTTATAATTGTATTCTGAAATCAAGTTTTGCTCACTAGCAAAGATACTTATGCTTTGTGCGGGAATTTGCTGTATGCTCAGGTGCCCGCTTCATGGGTATCCGAACTTACAGCCAAGTCCCAACCTTAACCTTTGATCTTGACCTTGAAAAATAGTGAATAAAAAAAATAGGTTGGAGATTATCACTATGTCAGCCGTCATGATCGGCCCAGTGATGTGGACTGTAGGAGTGTGTGTGTGTGTATATGTATATATATATATATATATATATAAACGAATACGCATCTATGTAAAATTATATAACCTAAACAAGCCTTTTAAAAATGAGTAAAAAAAAAAAAAAAAATCGGACAGTGTTTTTCCGAACAAGCTGACACCTTTTGTCAATTGCAGGTCCAACACATGGGAAATGTTTATGCAACAAATGTGAATGCCGACCAGAGTTTGAAGGTAACGACTGCAGCTGTCCAATTGATAAGAGTACTTGTTTTGCCAAGAATAAGGTAAGTCATTTTGGTATTTACAATAAGCTGCTACTACTACTACTACTACAACAAACTAACTTGCTTTACCTCTCAAGCGTTGCTCAGGAGTCAGTGAAGTCATTTCAGGTTTTAATTTTTATTTGTTTGCGCATTTTTTAAAACTTATACAGGAAATGATATAGAATTTCAGTTGTAAGGGAGACAGTTCTTTTTATATTCTTCAATTTAAAAAAAATGAGTTATTCCCTTTGCTGATTTTTATTTTTTAATCATAATTAAAAATATGTTCCTGTTTCACCTGCTGTCAGGGATGGACTGCATGATTAAAAACAAAATAGACTGTAGCAAAGTAAATTATTATAGTGCCAATAACATGGTATAACAATAACAAATGGAAACATGCTAGTCAAAATCGAAATTTTATATGTCGGGTTAAATGCTATTTAGGTCCAACTTTTAAAATCTCATAAGGGCTTTGTGTTGTCTCTTGCTGATGTACCCAATATTTTAATTATTTCAGAGTAATCAATTGTACCAGATTTAAATTCTTTCATCGTCGATACTATTTTTATTTATTTATTATAATCATGTTTGAATTGAATGGCCATGGTGAGAGACAAAGCAAGAACTATTAAATTCCTGCAAGAAAATGGTATTTTTGACAAAGCTTGATTTTCTAATGCTCACTAATAATTTTTTTTTTTTTAAATGATAATCACTCCAGATAAGGTTTGAAGGAAGTTGATGCAAGAAGCTAACAATAACGGAAGATGGCTTTGTTAAAGACAGGAGATGTTTATTGATCCTAGTCTTGAAAAGATCGGGCTATAGGTAGGAGGAAAGCAGTTAGCAGGAAGAGAGTTTCATAAGCTTGCATTTCTTAGAGAAACACTGCTGGAATAGGAAGCTATTTAACAATGAGGTATCAAAACAATAAATTGGTGGAGACCATTAGACGAATGAGTCAAACGAATTGAAACAAAAGGAAGCAGGGAGTAGATCAGACAATTCTGAAGAACACATGCCATAGTAATATTTATGAAAATATTTGATGCTAGATGATGATAATAATAACAATAATAACAATAATAATAACAATAATAATAACAATAACAATAATAATAATAACAATAATAATAATAATAATAACAATAATAATAATAATAATAATAATAATAACAATAATAATAACAATAATAATATAATAATAACAATAATAATAATAATAATAATAATAATAGCAATAATAATAAAATAATAATAACAATAATAATAACAATAATAATAAAATAATAATAACAATAATAATAACAATAACAATAATAATAACAATAATAACAATAACTAATAATAATAACAATAATAATAACAATAATAATAACAACAATAATAATAATAATAATAATAATAATAATAATAACAACAATAATAATAATAATAATAATAATAATAATAATAATAATAATAATAATACTCATGATGATGATGATAATACTGGGAAAACTTTCACTAAACTAATATCCCTGGGCAGATTATTGCCTTACTAGTCTTCTCTTTTTTTCATTTTACTTGCGTAATTTTTACTTATGTGATCAAGTATTTCAACAATCTCTGCTTGAAAAAAGGCATAACACGTGATTTGTGACGTAATTGTTTTTTTTATTAAGTGTTTATGTCCTAAAGTTGTTGTATTTTCTCTTCTTCTCCAAAATTCAGAAAATCTGCAATGGTTATGGCAAGTGCATATGCGGTGAGTGCCAGTGCGACATAGACTCAGGATATAAAGGCAAAACGTGCGAGAATTGCCCGGTAAGTAAACATTGAAAGAAAAATTGTTCATGATCGAGTGATAATTCGTCAAAATGTTTTTCTATTGAAAATATCAAAATTTTTCTATTCAAAATATGCAAAAATCCCTATTGAAGATTTTAAAATATTGCCACTGAAACAAAAAAACAAAATAATTATAACCTCCGACAAGGTGAAGGTCCTGTTTTTAGTTGAATTTGTTTGTCGCTGTTTATGTACAGCCCAGCGGTCACATCGCTTGACCACAAGATTTGTTCACCCCCAATCATAAGTGAATCTTTATCGTATGTTAAGAATTCAGTTTGTTAAACATATACAAAGCACTTGTCGGGAAAAAATCCTAAGAATATGACACCAAGTACAGTATTCAAGAGTGACTCAACTTTCTGAAAACATCTTGTATGAGTCAAGCCCCTATGGAAAGAAATCATGTTAGACACACGGAGGGAGGGGGGAAGAATATTCTATTCTTTTCATCCATGGACCAGTTGACCTTTTAATCTCTTCCGTATTTCCCTTGTATTCACTGTGACTTGTTATAGTAGTACTAACAGGCCGTCCACCAGTGCTCAGTCGTGAGATACGCTTAAATATGATATTTTAATTCATGCAGATTTCGTATTTATTATTATAGAGCCAATTTTCTATCGATTATTATCTTGTAAGCAATATATAATAGATTTCAAAAGTAAAAAAAAAAAAAAATGACTTCGGTATCATCGACTAAAATCGAAACCAAAACCTATAATTTCCCGGCTTCATTCCTTAGCCTCTGAGCCACGCCCATACGCATATAAATAGTTAAAAGAGAGCTGCTTTACCTAGGAATGTCGATTTGTTCATGTAAACTTGTTTAGCCGCCTACTTGTGCCATGATCAACTAATTTGTTTTCAATTCTAACCCCCTAGCAGCAATTTTTGCCGGCTAAAAACCAAATTGAAAGTGTACTACAGGTCCAAATATCTTATATATCAAAATTCAAGTCTGTAGACCAAATATTCAAGAAGTTTGGGGAAAAGTTTTCATACACACATCGACAATGTTACTTATATAAAATTTCTGTGCGCTAGAACGTTTTCATGTTAAATTTTACGTTACTATGTAGTGTAATAGTGAAATGAAACCAATCATCCAATAAGAAACCATAAAAAATGAATAAGCAATTAACGTTCGTTTTTTCAAAAAATATGCAAATTAGTTAACCTTCACGTTGTTGCTCACATATCACTGAGTATATTAAGAAGTTCATTTTAATAAGTTTTAAATAGAGCAAGTCCGACAGCTATTAGTCGTGTGCTCTCGTGTAATGAATGAATGCGTGAATGTATGATTGACATGAAATTCTTAAAGATAAACTAAAATGACAAAAAGATGGGCTGGAATGACTTAAATAAATAAAAAGTAAATGACTTAGAATGACTTTAATGACCTTAAGAATGACTTGAATGCTTAAAAAATAACTGGAATCCTTCAAAAACAACTCGAATGATCTGGAGAATGACTTGAAAGGCTTCGAGACTGACTGGTTGTAAAGTGGGTGATCATTTTACATTAAATTAATACAGAAAAGTGATCCCCCACTTTATATCACAATAAGTACAGCATGTAGTAAGAACAGATACTACACTTTGATCTTGGCCAAAAGGCCAAGAAAAGGGTATTTATTTGCTCTCCCACCGAGCAAATTAGGCACAAGGCCGATTTTTAATGTGAGGAGTGAAGGGGAAATGGGGACCAACTCCCCGGGGAGTAGGGCAGCTGGATAGTGACAATTGGTATGAAGGGTTGCCCCTACATTGACCAAGGTCTTATATTTGGTGTTGCTCCCACATATGGTCTTTGCTTCCAGTATCTGCCGGAACAGATACTACACTTTGAGATATTAAATCCTTTATTCATGTTAAAAATACATTGAAAATCAGCAATGAACAAAATACTTAGGCACATGACCAACTCAAAAGGGGGGATTGTGGGGGTCGTTGGTCATCCTTGTCACTCCAGAACTAAACAAAATCAAAAGTTTTTCCCAGCTAGTATCTTCTTTCACCATAATACCGCATTCACCCTTTCATATTGGGGGACGTCCTACTTAACTCTCAATTTTTAAAACATCTTTTATTGACGTGTAAAAACAAAAAAGATAACAATAAAAATGCTACAATAATTCATTTGTGTCGAGGGCGGGGGGGGGGGTAATTAGTAGGACCCTTCCAACCCCATCTAGTTGATAGACTGCCCGTTCCACTAGGTTTGTAAAAGGAACCTCGCTTCTGCGGGTCAGGCTTTAAGTGGGGATGCCCTCTAGATGGGGGTGACTGGAGAAAAGAAAATTTTGTGGGTAAGGAATGGAGGTTAGTTTGTATTTCTTACTCTCTAAGATGGGTGAAATTTAGAGGAGGGGATGAAAACAAAAATTGCAAGAAGGAAGGGGTGGGGATCTTGGAGGCTTCTTAATTGGGGAGGGATGGAACACACACTCCGAACGCTGAGAGGCTACTTGTTTAATTTTACTTTACGGAACCGTGCGTTCCACACCTAGGCGGGGAACAGGTATTCAAATTTGGCTCCTCTTCATACACACAGACTTGCTACATGTATCCATCTTCTTTCAAATCTGATCTTCACCCGTAGTTGGTGTTTAAAGAAAGCCATCAGATCCTGATCAGAAAAAGACAACACCTGGTAATCTTGCAGACGTGACGTCCAAATCACCATTCTTGCCACGGCCAGGATCGTAACGTAGATCATTTGTCTTTCCCGGTCCCACGGCGGCCTCACGTTGTCCATTACATTGGATATGGTAATTGGGCAAGGATGCTCAGGATCGATGCAAGCTGTCACCTCGTTGACATACGACTAGTACCGGCGGAGTTTGCAGCAATCGAAGAAAGCATGATCAGTTGTTTCTACAGCCATTGTCCCACAATGGAGACAATCAGCCAACTCCAAAAACCCGGAACTGCATTGTATGTTGAGTGGAAGTGCATTTCGGGCCAATCGCCAGATCAGAGAGAACTCCGAATTGTTCAGATGACTCGAACCTGGCGCCCAGCTCCACGCGAAGCAGTTCTCACTGTGCTGCCAACCCAAACGCACGCATAGTGGGTCGTCGGCGGTCCCCTTCACTAGATCCCTGTGGAGTTCCCTACGGGTAGCAGTCACAGGGTGCTGGACCTTGGTAGTCGTTTTAGCGCGGCTCGGCACTCTTTCATGTAGGCAGATTCTCCCGGCGGCCTGCGATGGCTCTCGATAGAAGGGTCCAGAACGAGGTCGGGGAAGGCGGCAGTAACCACGGGGTGCCACGGTTGGTCATCTTGCATATAGTGGCTCAGGTAGGCCAGCCTCTCAGCGTCTCTATGACACTTCAAGTCCGGCATTTCCAAGCTTCCCTCACACGGACGTTGAATACAGACCTGTCTGCTCACCCAGTGTCTTCTCTTCCTCTGTCCCAAAGAAGCGAGGACAAGAGTTTGACAAGAGCTGTTAGGTGTTGTGCAGGCAGGGGAAGTATGGCCAGTCGGTAAAGGATGAGAGGAAAGACGTAAGTGGCGCACACCTCAGCTCTACCCTTTAAAGAAAGTTTCCTAGAAAGCCACGAATTGATTGCAGCCTCCACCTTTGATCGTACCTCCAACCAATTTTTCTCAAGCTGGAGACCCGGTCTGAACCACACGCTGAGGATCCGAACTGGGCCATCCGTCCAGCTGAAGGGCGCCGGGAGGTTTGCGTTGCCACTCCAGGCGCCCAACCGCAGTCCTATCAACTTGCTGCGGTTTATCTTGGTCCCTGTAATTCTTTCATACTGAGCGAGCGCCTCCGACACGATCTCAATGTCTCTGAAGCTCGACACAAAGACCGTGACATCATCGGCGAATGCGGATACCTTGGTGGCTGAGCCACCGGGAATTGTAATTCCGTGCAGGGCCGAATTTGCCTCCCAACGTCTCAGCTTGCGGAGCAGGAGCTCTAAAGCCAGAACATAGAGCAGGGGCGACAGCGGACAACCCTAATCTTTGCCAAAAGGCCAAGAAAAACTTAAAAAGCTAAGAACAGCATGTATTAACAACAGACCTTTGATCTTAACCAAAAAGGCCAAGCACAAAAGTGTTACGGACAGACCGACGGACCAACGGAGTGACTTATAGAGTCGCTTGTATGCGACTAAAAAGTAGGCTTTTAATGTCAACAACAGAAGGAAAAAAACTGTAGGTGTATAGATTATGACTTAAAGCTCTCTCTCTCTCTGTATATATATATATATATATATATATATATATATATATATATATATTTAAATTTGCACCTGCATTAATTTGGAACAATGAACAAGGATGCAAGCTTTGAACTGGTATTAGAAAAAAAATGAAATTGCCTTAGTCTAAAAGAATTTCTTCTTGCTGATCAAGGATAGAAAATATGAAATGTAGTATTGGAGCAGATACTAAACTTTGCTTAGTCCAAAAGCCAAAGAGACTGAAGTTATTTACGTCTTTAAAAAATTAGAAACCAGGTCAGATGTGAAGTTAAAAGCCAGTACATTAGAGGAAGTGAAGTCTGGCTAACAAAATAATGCTTGATCAGGCTCCATCGGTGTTCTTCGATACAAGCACTTAACCTGATTAGCAATAAAGTAATCCATTTTCAAATAGAGGTGGTAAAGCCTGGGAAGGTGGACCTTCTAGAATTGCACAGAACCACACTCGAACCAAACAGAAGCATTTAAGATGTCAAAGTAGGTGATGAAATGGCAGAAATATGTAGATATGATAGATTAATGATTCAAGCACTCTGATCGATACAACTATTAGATGATTTAATTTTTGATTTTACTTTTTCTCTTGTAGACTTGTGGTAAATGTGGAAAATTTGAAGAATGCGTCAAATGTGTCCTGTCGCAGGAAGATCAAAGCAGTAAAAATTGCACAAAGCCCTGTTACGATGCGAAAGTTGAAATCGTCGAAAAATTGGATGACAAGAAGCAATCATATGGTAAGGTTAGATGGCGAATGTTACTATCACACACACACACACACACACACACACACATATATGACAGCAAGTCAGAAACACAAAAGAACTCACTTTAAATATCATAATCAGAGAAAATTACTCTACCCACACCGTCGGGAAATTAAACAAAACTTTATTTGACTTTCTTTACTTATTCGTACAGCATAATCGAAATTGAAACAACGGTTCTCATTAGATCACCGAAGTTAAGCAACGTAGACCCTGGCCAGTAGCATATGGGTGACCATTTGAGTATGCTAGGCGCTGTTTGTCAGCTTCCAATGACTGGAATATACATGTGTTCAGGGACCGCTTATGAATTTCATATTCCCAATAAACTTCTTCCTTTGGAGGAAACCGGCATCGATTGTCCAGGGCTTATACCATACTAAGTATTATTAATTTGATAAAATAAATATTCATTTGTGTCCTATATGCGTTTTTATATTAAAAAAAGTAATATTTAAAAGAATTTTCAAGCCATTATATTTCTAAACTTTTGAAATGTGGATTGATAATTTGTGTCAATTGCACTATTCAGACTACTATTCTCATCTTGAGTGTTATTCTCAGAACGTTTCGGCCAATGTAACCACCGACCTTCTTCATGTATATATTGTCGAACTTGGGAATCTTTCTGTCAAGCTTGGGAATCTGCACAGAATTTTGAATAAAAGCTACTAACGCCCAAAAGTATCCTATACCTCTATAAGGCCACCATTCACCCATGTATGGTGTATTGTTGTCATATTTGGGCTGGTGCATCTGCCACTAGTCTCTCGCTACTAGACAAAGTTCAAAAGAGAGTCACCAATCTGATAGGTCCTGAACTGTCGTCTAAACTTCAGCCTCTGTCCCATCGACGAAATGTTGCATCCCTTTGCCTGTTCTACAAGTACTTTAACGTATTAGATGGATGGATTCCGACCCCCCCCCCCAAAAAAAAAAAATTCTTCATCCTTTCTCAGAAACATTGCTCATAGAATGTGAGAATTAAATGGTAAAAAAAACAGTGGCATCAACTGATTATTATTTATATAATAGGACTATTTTTATAGGATAAAATTTTTTCTTACATTATTAGACGACTAAGTTGTAATGAACAGGGAAACAGTCTTGCAGTAATGTGTTCTACAGACGAGTAGTTCTGTCCATGGAAACTTCGCTTGATGCTAGACACCTGGAACCGGAAGGGGAAAGTCTTTGTTTGTTATGGTAAGAAGACATGTGATTATTATCAATGTTTTGCAAGGAAGAACCAAAGATCGGAGCTCAGTCGAGCACTTTGAATAGAAATAGCGATAGAATAGAGGGAGAGACTCTAGCAACATCTTTTCTATGAGAAAGGGGTTGTTGGGAAGAGAAAAGATCACCTTCCAATAGATTTTGACATTACAATGAGGCAAACGGAAGTGCTGCTTTGCTCCTTCTTTGTCCGATACATTTTCCAATTATAAACTTTCTTTCGATCTCAACTGAAAATCTAATGCTAAAATTAAACTCGACAAATTTGTTCTAGAACTTCACCGTATTTCACTGTCTAATCTCTTTACCAATTTCCAAATTCCCCCAAGACTTTTGCAGTTTCATCAGAAATCCTTCAGTAGACACCAGTAAGGTTAATGCAAAACGAGACAGATTGCAGAGTCTTCAAATGAACCAAACAGAATCTAAGCAAACAAATCAAACTTTGCTTTTAATTAGCCAATTTTCATTGGTTATCATTGTAGCATGTTATCTCTACTATTATATAAAAGGAACTTTGTCTGTGTGCCTGTGAGTTCTTTCCTTATAGACTCCGAAACGGCTGGACTGATTTTCATGAAATCTCACACGAAAGTACTTTATGTGCCTGGCTGTGTTCTTAAGATTAGTTTTGTGTCAGAATGTCTTCGATAAGTACCGAGAATCGAAATAATCCGATGAAAAAAGGAACAGGCGATTTTGACCAAAGTAAACACCTTACACAGCCTAACCTCACAAGTGCATTTGAGAAGTTTTATTATCACACAAGCCGAAAGATTTAACATATAAAATCTGCAGCAGGTTCTTTGATATGACAGGAGCGCATTCGAAATGAGTGTTTCTTTTTAGAGCACAATTGAAGTATGGTACGTAACTTTTGCATCTTAAACTTTAATTCAAGTCATTATATATAAAAAATAATTTTATAAAATAAGCAGTAGGTTCTCTACAGTGCAATGTAGACTAAGTTACTTCATGTGAACTGGTTGTTCGTGCAATCAATCGATTTGATTGAAAAATGTGCGATTTCACTGATTTCGATGACAATAAAAATATGGAAGTGTGAAGCATTCGTCGATCATCATTCAATCTCGGGCAACGTTAGGTCACCCTGCCAGTTGGCGATATAATGACATACTTTTCTACAATTTATAAAAAAAAATATATTTATTCCGGACCAGACAACTGCTAATATGCAACATTTTAAAATAATCACTTAAAAATAAAAATCAGCAAGAAGGATAAGTTATTTTTTTATTTAATAAAATACTTATATTTGGTCAATTATTTGACCATAATCATATAAAAAAATAATTATTTTACGATAATTATTTTTAAATGATATTTTTTATTACAATTTATTATTTTAATTTTTACTTTAAAATATTTTAAAAGTATTTAAATATTATGATTTTCAATTTTAATTTTTTTTTTTCAATATTTTAAGTAAAAGGTTTTTTATTCTTTACTAAAAGTAATGACATGACTTATAATTTTGCAAGGGGAATAACTTTTCCTGTACTTTTCCAGGTTTATAATTATTTTTCATAGTATCATTTTTCAATATATTTTTTTATATAAACTCAGGAGAATATATATATATATATATATATATATATATATATACTAGCAAAAGTACCCGTCGTTGACTGGGTTCGAAAACAGCCTACAGAAAATGGACTCTGATTTATGAAAGTATGATAGCTTATGAAAAGGAAGGGTTGTAAAGAGATAGCTTCGAATTTGGGGGTATCAAAACCAAAGCAAAATATGATGAAAGTAAAAATAAAATAGATAAACCCCATAATTTATTATACCATACATGTTCACACTGAAACACTTATCACAATATTCTGTGGATCTATATTAAAAAACCTTGTTAAACTTTGTGACATATTTCCATTCTATGGAGGTCAGGCACGAACGAACACCCCATAATTTTATTATACCATATTACTTCAAACTGAAACATGATTATCAAAGTATACTTATGTAGATAGTTTGTGCCTATTTCCATTCTATGGAGACCAGATGCGAACGCAGACCCCACAATTTTATTATACCATCCCTATTTAAGTTAAAACATACTTATCAAAGTATTATTATGTACATCTATATAAAAAACATTTGTCAACGTTTTTTTTAATTTTTAAATTTTTATTTCCATACTTTGTGGACCAGGTGCGTACATAGATCCCACAATTTTAATGAATCATCATTATGCCAGATCAAATATACCCATTCCTGTGTCTCGATACATCTATCATTATGTGATCAGTTTTCTATAATAGTCAACCATATAGGAGCCTATTCATGACCAAAAACACACACACAGACGTTCAGCTTTATATAATTATATATATATATATATATATATATATATATATAATAAAATTTTAGTCATTCAATGAATTTAAAAATTTATGACGTGAAATGTTTGAGTTTCAGATCAAAAGATTTTTATTATTCTATGTAAGACAAAGAATACATTAGAAACATTTTAACTCCTTATCCTATAGGATTTCGAAAATATTTCTAATGCATTCTTTGTCTTACATAGAATAATAAAATTTTTTGATCTGGAACTCAAGCATTTCACGTCATAAATTTGTAAATTTATTGAATGACTAAAATTTGATTTCTTTTCTCTATCTTGTATATCGAGCAATTCTTATTTAGGTGGGATAATACTTATAGAATATTACTGCCAGTAATATCTTGTGAATCTTATAATCACAGGTTTCCATACCAGCTGATTGATAGATAATTTTATTCAGAAGAATATATATATATAATATATATATATATATATATATATATATTATTTTATTCTATTTATTAAAACATAGTACATATGGTCTGAGGTTCGAATCTTAGGAACAGTCGAGCTGCGTTGACGAGAGGTAGGACCTCGAAACATGCATATCTGTAGATTACTGTTTTATAAATAAAATAAATAAATAAATTAATGATGTTTATGCAAAAAAAAAAAAAAAAAAAAAAGGGGGGGGGGCGATTTTCTGAGGAAAAAGATCTTCAAGGTTGAAGACGCTATTAACCGTATTATTGTTTCAAAAAAAGCAAAAAGAAATCTACAAAACGATAAAAGTAACACAAAAAAGTGATCTAGGACTTCGTGGTGTAACGGGTTAACGCATTAGACCATAATACATATGGTCTGAATGTATAAGTTCGAATCCTAGAAACAGTCAAGCTTTGCTAACGAGAATTAAGAACTCGAAAACATGTCTATCCGTAGATTAGTGTTTTATAAATGAAATAAAATGATAAATATATATATATATATAAATGTATAAATATATATATATATAAATGTAACTCTTGGTTCGTTCGCAATTTATAGTCTAAAAAACCACTGGACGGATGGCTTCCACGTTTTGGTATAATATGTTTACTATATCCATGTGTGTTTTTATATATTTCTTTTTAATTATAATATTATACTTAATTTTTCTATGATAAATAGGTGGTTTTCTTTGTACCGATACGCCATTTTTTTTATTTAGGGACAATTATTTATTACCGCTTCCTGTCACGTAACCAGTGTTTCCAATTTAGTGGTTTTCCTGCTAGATCTGGAGATTTCGTTTGCAATCTAGCGGGGAATTCTAGAAAATCTGGAGATATTTGGCACCCACACACCCGCAATTTTAGATTAAAAAATAAAGAAAAGCGCTTGAAAATACTTTAAAACATAAAATAAACTCATTCATGTAATTTATTGCCTTTGGTAACAATTATTTATTGATTATTTTTGTTTTGTTTTTCACCTTTTTTCGGCTAACCATTATTAAATCTCGCTATAAAATCGATTTTTTTCAAGTACATTTTAGGTGGGGGGCATGCCAACCTCCGAAGTTTAGTTTAAAATACGATCTAAGCCACCCCGCTTAATTTAGAAGTATTTAGTCGAAAATTGTAAAAAGCAAGAAACAACAGCAAAAAAACAAAAACTAAAGAAACTTATACCAATACAGTAGAATTTAATTATTTACCAACCTAAATACTTTTAACATGCTAAAACAAAGTTTTTTTTGTTTTTTTTTATTTTTCTAATTTCAAAATATGTTGCACCATTATTGTGATGTTTAATTTGCAGTATATTTCAATTTAACTTTTATTATAAAAAGTTTGAGTTTATGATTTGTTTCTTGCAAAAAAACAAAACAAAAAAAAACAAATACCCTCTCTGAAAAAACAGGTAAAACTAGCTGCTAAAATATGTAAGCCTTCTGGGGAGCTAACCGCTTCAATATAATTCCAGAAACATATATAGAGAAAACACGGAACATTTTATATATTGAATATACTATATTTATAATTTTTTTATGGTAGGAAGTTAAAGTATGGAGCTTTTTTTTTGGGGGGGGGGGGTTAATTAGCGATTTTCTGGAGATTTCTTTCGCCTGATCTCGCGGATTTTTTTTAAATCTCAGTTGCCAACACTGCATCACGGAAAGGATATTTTGGTCTCAGCACTACAGGCTTAATGTAAACAGAATGTGTTTACAATATCGGTAAATTTTCAATGGGTTTAATCACATGATTATTGATGATGTAACCATGTGATTGAAATTTAATTTAAATTAACCACATGTGGTCGCTTTCCTATCAAATATTCATCGCAAATGGTAGGTACAGACAAAATGAATGCCGACGCTCAAAGTGTAGAAACATTTTGACCCCTCCCTTTACTTAAAAATTCACCAAAAATCAGGAAAATAACCAATTTTAATGAAAATTTCAGTATTTATCAAATAATGATCACAGAATATAATGAACTAATTATTTTTTACGTAACTCTTAGTGAAAATGTTTTATTTTGTTTAAACATAAAATACCTTTACTAAAGTTATGGTTTTAAGTAGTAAATAAAAAACGCAAGAATTTATTTTTGCTTTTTTAATAAAGCATCGTAATTTGTAACAATAAAAATTTTGTACAGGAACATTACGAAAAATGCCCCTAAAGTCCGTATTAATGAATTCGATATAACTCGAAGAAAAATGAATTTCTCGCATACTATTCAGGAAATTAAAGATTCAATTAGATTCCTATTTCAGTCACCTAAATTATTTAGGGTGAAATGAGTTTAGGAATTTATAGCCAAACCTAAATGATTTTATTATACCATATTACTTCAAACTGAAACATGATTATCAAAGTATACTTATGCAGATAGTTTGTGCCTATTTCCATTCTATGGAGATGAGGCGCGAATGCAGACCCCACAATTTTATTATACCATCCCTATTTAAGTTAAAACATACTTATCAAAGTATTATTATATACATCTATATAAAAAAACATTTGTCAACGTTTTTTTTAATTTTTAAATTTTTATTTCCATACTTTGTGGACCAGGCGCGTACATAGACCCCACAATTTTAATGAATCATCATTATGCCAGATCAAACATACCCATTCCTGTGTCTCGATACATCTTCTATCATTATATGTGATCAGTTTTCTATAATAGTCAACCATATAGGAGCCTATTCATGACCAAAAACACACACACAGACGTTCAGCTTTATATAATTATATATATATATATATATATATATATATAATAAAATTTTAGCCATTCAATGAATTTAAAAATTTATGACGTGAAATGTTTGAGTTTCAGATCAAAAGATTTTTATTATTCTATGTAAGACAAAGAATATATAAGAAACATTTTAACTCCTTATCCTATAGGATTTCGAAAATATTTCTAATGTATTCTTTGTCTTACATAGAATAATAAAAAATTTTGATCTGGAACTCAAGCATTTCACGTCATAAATTTGTAAATTTATTGAATGACTAAAATTTAATTTATTTGCTCTATCTTGTATATCGAACAATTCTTATTTAGGTGGGATAATACTTATAGAATATTACTGCCAGTAATATCCTGTAAATCTTATAATCATAGGTTTCCATACCGACAGATTGATAGATAATTTTATTCAGAAGAATATATATATATATATATATTTATTATTTCATTCTATTTATTAAAACATAGTACATATGGTCTGAGGTTCGAATCTTAGGAACAGTCGAGCTGCGCTGACGAGAGGTAGGACCTCGAAACATGCATATCTGTAGATTACTGTTTTATAAATAAATAAATTAATGATGTTTATGCAAAAAAAAAGGGGGGGGGGCGATTTTCTGAGGAAAAAGATCTTCAAGGTTGAAGTTTAGAAATTTATAGCCAAACCTAAATCTTTTTTTTTTTTTGCTTAAAAAAATAGCATTAATACAGTAAGTTAGGTAAAATTTGCATAGAATGCTCTGCTTTACGGTTGTTGCAAAAATGGAATGGAAATTTGAATTTCGTTCCCTTTTAAATTCGGTACATTTTTACATTACGTCCAAATCATCGTTCACATCCAACACGTCAACTTTTATAGCTTTTCGGGTATGCTGGCAAGGTTAGGGGTGTCTATTCCGAAAGCCGTTCTTAACATGGGTAGATTGGTAGGTGTGTCAGAAATTTCGTGAAAAATAGTGAATAATTCCACCCCGTCTTTCCAAGCTTATACTCCTCAAAAAATGTAACTCAAGCCCTATTTTTTTTACAATTTAAGGACCAAGGTTTCCTTAAAAAAAAAAAAACCAAAACAACGTGTTTTTTTTTTTAAAAAAGGTTTTAAACTTCGGACTTTACAGGTAAATTTCTAAAAAAAACACTACTTTTTTTGTTTTAAATTTGAATATATTATTTATTGACCTTTTCTCTTCAATTTGTGATATAGAAAACTTTCGTAAATTAATTATTTACTTTTTAATAGACACTTGAAAATGGGGGGGGCTTAATTTAAATTGGAAAGAGCATAAAATTTCACATTAACCCTGAAAATATCGTAAAAATAGAATCAATAGAAAAATTTTGATAGATTTTTAAAGTTTAAAAATTGAAAAACATTGAGTTCGTAAAATTCATTTCTGTTTTTTAAAAAAATAAAAAAATATTTCTATTACTTTTAAAATGACTTTAATAGTTTATTTTGGAAGTATAATCCATAAAGAAAATAAACAACTCACTTTTAAAAGAGAAATTACGAGTTTTTTTATATTTTATTCGCAGTTTCGTGATAGGGGTGTCAAAAATTCCTACAAAAATTCTGATACATCTACTAGATTGAAGTGTTTATTCGTTGTAAACGTACCCGACAACCTATAAATGTCGACATTTCCAATGTAAATGGTAAGCTGGACTTATGTAAAAAATAACAAAAAGATATACCAAACTGACTTTTTCGTTTAAAAATGGAATTATTTCCCTTTCATTATTAACTTTTTTTATTTATTTATTTATTTTAAATATTTTGTGTTTTATATACATAAAGTGCAATTGTTGAATGTTACTTTTTTGATTATATTCGTTTGGGGGGGGGTGCACAATTAAAAAATTAAGAAAGATTAAAACGGAGCGAAATTTAAGTTTCCGTCCATTTTTACAACAACCATAAAACAGCGCATACTCAGCAAGTTTTATCGTAATTTATAAGCATAATGTTGAAACACTAAATCAACATTTTATTTATTTTTTTCATAATTAATGATGGAAGTATTTTTCTGTTTATTTTCTGAACATTTGTTAAAAAAATAATTTGTACATTCTCTTGAAGAAAAGAATCAAACTTTTCTGTACTTTCACATAACTATTTACAGTGTTCATGTAAAGCATTCATCTGTTCTTTGTATAATAAAAATTCCGTTTTCAAAGAGAAACGTTTACTGCCAAATTTCTTTAAAAAAAAAAGTGCAAGTTTTTCTAAAAAAAAAAACTTTCACCAATTTATGGTAAAAAATTAATCTTTTTTTGGCGGGAAAAATAACAACTTTTATTGATTAAAAAAATTGCAAAAAATAATAAAAGTAAATAAACGAACAAAATGCAAATTTTCTTGAGGAATGTGTTCCATTTTAACAAACTGAGCCACAGCAACGCGTGGCCGGGTACAGCTAGTAATTAAATATTTGTTTACGCCCCCCCCCTCCAAAATGGGCGATTTTCTGAGGAAAATATCTTCAAGGCTGAAAACGCTATTTACCGTATTATCTATGTGTTCGTTCGCACCTGACCTCCATAAAATGGAAATATGTCACAAAGTTTAACAAGGGTTTTTAATATAGATCCACAGAATATTGTGATACGTTTTTCAGTGTGAACAGATAGGGTATAATAAATTATGGGGTTTATCTTTTTTATTTTTACTTTCATCATATTTTGCTTTCGTTTTGAAACCCCCAAATTCAACCCAAATTTACAACTCTTCCTTTTCATAAGCTATCATATTTCATAAATCATAGTCCATTTTCTGTAGGCTGTTTTTGAACCCAGTCAACGACGGGTATTGCTAGTATATATATATATATTTATATGACAAAAGTCTATATTCCAAATTTCATGATGTTGACCATCTTACAATTTATTTCTTTGATTTCGTTGACACAGTTCTTGACAGTAACTGTTTCGTAGAAAATTCAACAATTGTGTCAACGGAATTAAAGAAATCAATTTTAAGATGGTCAACATCATAAAATTTGGGATATGAACTTTTGTCATTTATTTATTATATACTCTGCAGTTACATTGAGCTCCTTAAATTAAGGATTTGTATATATAAAAAATATATATTTTTCTGTGGAAATATGATGAGTTCCTTCCTCATAGGTTCAGAAACAGCTGAGCCCATCTTTCGCAAATTTCACACAAAGGTAATTTATATGTCTGACAGTGTTCTTCGATATGTTTTGTACAGAAATTAAACCGATAAACATCGAAAATCGAAAAAATCCGATTTTAAAAATAGTCTTTCTTCTCTTATAGATAAAAATAATTTTTACAGGGGAATATTTTACAGTACACCTGTCTAACCTTAGTCGGTGTAACGTAAAATATTCCCCTGTAAAATTCTTCTTTTAGGGAAGAATATTTTTAAGATCGTGACGCCCAAATATCAGCTAATGTAATATTGTAAACAAACACAGACGGAATTTGATGAACGACATTATCATTATTTTTTAAATATTTTAGCGAATTAGTCCACCAGGCAGATCATTCCTCGTAATAAATAATTGATATTAAATAGATGGTTGATTCTATAATAATACATATGCAATCTGCATAAGTTCAAATGTTATATATAAGCTTATTGTACGACCGGGCAACGCCGGGCGTCTAGATAGTAATATATCGGCTAAAAATTATTTTTCTACCTTAAAATCCAATTTTGAGTTTGTGTCTTTTTGGAAGGTAAATAGTTTATCTGTTATTTCTCCTTTTTTTGCAGACGACAAAGAAGTGTGCATGGTTGAAATAAATGACTGCATCGTTAGCTACAGAAACGGAATTGAAAAGTTGGCCATCTTGAAGAAACAAGGTTTGTAAAAACAACTTTGGTTTGCATGAATACTGTTGTCTAATGACAGTTGTATAGAAAATGGTTTATATTTTAGAGAGTATTTAAGATCGGAGGTAGAATAGTACCCAGAGTTAAAAGATACTAAATAATTGGAAATCTTTGAAAGAGGAGTTTGAAGATGTCCTCCTTAGTGAGGGCTTAAAACATAAATAAAAGAAAACGAAGAAAAAAACAAACAAAAAAATCTAACAGACGTGTTAAGCAAATAATTACAGTGAGAAGAGTAGTTTGTAAATATTTATTCAACTTATAACATTAATAACTAATTAACTTTACAAAATTAAACTGGGTAAAAGTTATATCCCGTTGACTTAGAATAAGTGGATCATGCCAAATTGATGTTTGAATATGATTAGATTTGTACTCAGAGGTGCCGACGCGACTGTGAGTCAGGTTCTAGATCAGCACCCAAAAATCACCTAGCGAGAGAGAGCTTAGTTTAGTAGTGAATTTCTACAAGTCATTCAACACATATCAACATGTAAAACAAACGTTAAATCGAATATGATGATGATGCTGATTGTCATCTTTTTTTCTTTTTTTTTTTCAATTGAATCTGGCAGATATTTATGATTTCCAGAGGAACATTATTAACAGTAAATTATGCAAATTGATATAGAAATCACTGTATAATTTCTATGTGGTTTCGCTAGTAATGATGGTGATGGTAATGATTTCGTATCTCTTTGTACAGATTGCAAGAAAGAGATCAACTTGGTGGCATTAATTGCCGGAATTATCGGTGGCATTTTCTTAGTTGGAATTCTACTTTTGGTCCTTTGGAAGGTAATCACTACTTTACAAGACAGAAGAGAATTGGCGAGATTCAACGAAGAAAGGGAAAATGCCAAATGGACAGCGGTAAGTTCTTCTCTGTATCCTTATTGAAGCTAACTCTTATGATTTTACATGTTTGCAATATTATTCTACAATTTTCTCTGGAGAAAAGTTAGGTTTTCTTAACTTAAATGAAAATAACAGCAGAATCATTGCGCTTTGTGCAGATTCTAATAAGGGTAGGCGCTTATCTCCCTTTAGATTTAGAGTTCCCAGCAAAATTGTAGATTCACTTCTGGAGTTAATCTGAAATATTAGAATGAAAATATCAAAGATAGACATCGGAACTCTGAGATGGTATTTTCTTAAATATTTAATATATAGGGAATATTTTCGTGATTTAAAATACCTTTTTCGCTTCAATAACATTCTTTCTGTTATCGAAATTTCTACTAAATTGTACATTTATAATTGGCCATGAGCTGGCTACTTGGTGTTTTTCAGGAGCCAATAACATAACACTCTTGACATGTCTCAACCATTGCAGCCATCTGTCGAGAGTGTTGCGTGCATGCTGCACATGTTGGTTCATTCACATACCTCAGTGTTGGTGATCAAGTGGCAGAACAGTATCCCCAACACTAAGGTACGTGGACGCGACACAGTTCATGGATTACATTATATAATATGGATTTCTTTTTCCTTTTCTGTAACAAGATTTAGATACTCATATAGAAAACTTCTTTTGATATGTCACTATCTGCCTACACCCATCTGTCGATTTTCCAGGGCTTCCTTTTTCTTTATATTTTTTACTTGTTTTTCTTTCCTTTTTTTTAGTATACCTATATTTTTATATAAGTAAATTTGATCCTTTTTTTTTTTTTTTTTATCCTTTTCAGCATTCGAATCCATTGTTTGTCGAAGCATCAACTACTTTTCGGAATCCAATGTGGAATTCAAACCCTGAATTGTGATCATCAGACTAAAAGACATTGGCGCTTCTCAAAAGAAATTCGCAGGTGGAATATGGCAGTTCCAAATGAATTAACAGGAAAACTTCTTGATATACGTACCTATCAGAAAAAAGATATCTAAACCAAAAATTACGGAAAATTATCGAGTAAAATTTTTATAAAAATTAGTTTAATTATATATTTCCGATTCTAGCTTGGCCTGAATCCATTTTACGCCTGTAATATAGAAGAGTTATGGCAAAGAAAGAAAAGGGGGGGGATAATTCAGTGTGTGATTTATTGTAAAATGTCATAAACTTGTTATGCCCCACCCCCTCCAAAAAATGACAATCATAGAATAAGTCAGAAATAAATAAATATTAAACAATGAAAAAAAAAAGAAAACATCAAATACATTTATTGAAATAAATGAAACATCAAATAAATGGATAAATCAATGAAAAATCACACATAAAACTTAAAATAAAACCTAATATTTAATTGAAACTGGGACATTAATGTTACACTAGGTATAATTCGACAATTTGTTTGGAAATACTTTCGAAGCGACTTTTATGAATTTTTATCTTCACATAAATTTCGCCAAGTATGAATCCACCATTTGCGTTTGCATTCCACATTTATATTGACTACGTTTTTTTGATTTTATGCCACGTACTTTCAGCATGGTTTTATTGCATGGTCCCTGGCTTTGGTAGAGGCCATTTTAGGACGATGATAGTGTCTTTTGATATTACCAAGAACCACACCGACATTTAATATACATTGAGTGTAAAAGTTATATTTTAGTGAAGGAAGAAAATGTAATGTGTATATATATATATATATATATATATATAGGTTAACAAAATTACCATATGTCGCAACAATAAATCTAGTTTCAATCTAAAAAGATTTTATCAGGCAACCATAGCTCCCAGGTTTTTATTGAGGTGAGTTTTTTTTTCTCATTAAAAGACTCGCCTTAATAAAAACCTGGAATTAGACTGAAACAGTTAATTTATTGCCGCGACTAATGGTAATTTTGTTTTACCTAAATTGAATAGAATAACATTTTGCTCTTTTTATTGAACACTATCAATGACGTCGTTAAATTCTATGTTTTTTGCTTTGGGATATTTTTAACACACACACACACACATATATATGCACACGGCGTAAACACATTGACACACTGGTTCCTGTCAGATTATCAAAGTTAAGTGACGTTAAGCTTGAATTGGAGATTCCAGGTGCTATATATGCTCTCCGCTTATCTCGGCATTGTTTCCGGTCCATCTTGGGCCTCTCTTTGCCACTGAACCCAAGCAATGCCGATTCAGTAGAGGTGTGGTTGTGGATTGTGCAACGTTTGCCTTACAGTTACATGCGCAGATACCCTTACAGAGGTGTCCATTTTCTCAAGAGACTGCCGGAGGCATCAATATATATACATATATATATATATATATATATATATATATATATATATATATATATATATGGGACATGCATATAAAATGGAAATAAATGAAACGTGTAGAGAATAGAAGGGTCACCAATTAGTGCTATCTAAAAACATGAACAAAGTTTTGGAAATTAAAAATTGAGAAAAATGAAATTTTATAAACATTTTTATATCTACGATTATATAAAAATATAAAAATTATTTACAATTGGTAAGTGTTCAACTGTTCATTTATGCAAATTCGTGTTTGGTAAAAAAAGTTGAGTTTGTAGTCAGAAGGCTCAGAAATGTGTATGGCAATATGTTCATAGTGTGAATATGTGTGCATAAGTAATATATGTAGGTGAGTATTTGACAGCGTGGCATTGTGTGTTGATTTATCTTGTTCTTGTTAGTGCGTGAGCAGCAAGTCGTTTCTGTTCGCCTTACTTTTGCTAGTGTGTACAATGTGGTTACAAGATGAAGAGGGATTTATGTTTTCTCTTTTACTCCTCCAGGCCAAAGACACAGGAAGGGGGAAAAGAAGTTAGGAGTACGTTCTTGAATTAAGTGCGAGCGACTAATGAAGTCTCTCCTTTTTTT
Organism: Euprymna scolopes; assembly: GCF_053919585.1. Classification (NCBI taxonomy): domain Eukaryota; kingdom Metazoa; phylum Mollusca; class Cephalopoda; order Sepiida; family Sepiolidae; genus Euprymna; species Euprymna scolopes. Next base: position 126,734,073 of record NC_136493.1, on the reverse strand, counting down.
TTTTTTTTTACACTTTGGAGTCATCACTTATCAAGGCCTGAAGGCCACTTGAGGATAAGGGTTGATGAATGTAAGGTGTAGTAATCGCTAATAGTGTAAATTGGCTAGAATTTGATTATTTATGGGGATGGCTCTACAAGAACTTGTTTACATTGGATTTGAAGGCTACCGTGTTGTATTCAACTGGGAAGCAAGCCAGCAGAACAGGCCGGCAGTTCTGGGAAAGAAGCTTTGTTCATGGAATCTGTGTTTAGACTTAGGCACAGATAGAGAGTGAGGGGAAATCGTATATAGTGGTTGTAGCTAGTCGAGTGTTTTTTTAGTTTCTCTTTCTAGTTTTTGACTGTTGCAGTTTTTCAGTACACATTTGGTTATTACTTTCACATAGACTTGTTACTTTTAGGGGTTTAAACGAGTTTCATTGGTTGAAAATACTTGAGTTAACACGTTCCTGTGAAACCTTACTTGCTGTTGGAAGTGACGAACAAAGCGAATTGAAATGAAGCGGAGAAAAAAAAGAGAGTAGAAATTAGAACCACTTTCCTTTTAGCGTTCGTTTAAAATCACTTCACGATTCAGTCTGTCGTGTCATGGAATCAACAAATATATGATTCACACGCAGATGATGGAGTCTTTCAGTTCCTAGGCGATTATAGGCGCGTCAACAATCAAAGATAATTATAGTTCCTGAGTGCATATATTACGGGAATTAATATAGCGACATCTCTCGTAGGGCACTGTTATGCTACTACTGTCTTAAGTATATTTTAACGACATTAGCGTCTTTAAAAAATGTCAAGAACCATGCTAACAATTGATATAAATACTCAACGAATGAATGAGAAAGAACAATAAAATATGAACGTTATACGTAAATAAGTTCTTGATGAGCCGTTCCATATAAGTTATCAAATTTACCGAATTTTCATTACTAATGATTACTATTGTCCAATTTCTACTGTACACTCTTTAACCCTTATCCTTGAGTGGCATCTTGGCCTTGATAATGTGGTGACGCCTGTGTAAAAATAAATAAATAAATAAATAAATAAATAAATACGTAACAATTTAGCAAAAGCTAAATTTAACAACGAAGTTTTGTAAATGAAACGGAGAAAACCTGAGTCAACAAACAAATTATATTTCTATCATATTTCAACAATTTTACAGTTTTCCCAATCCTTGGCCTTCGGGTCAAGATCAAAGTGTGCACTTCGATTTCTTGTTCTCTGTCAGTGGAGGAGAAATCCTTCATGACTGAGATAATTTTTATTTTTGTTCCTTTTCTCCACATTAAAAAAAAACGACCCTGGTGTCTAACTCTGTCCCGTGGGGAGACATTGTAAATAGGAACAATTTTGCAGAAACATAAAATACACTTCGAAAAACCAAAGTTCGTTGAGAAGGTTGAATTTCTTTAATGAGAAATAGAAAAGTGTGTGTGTGTGTGTGTGTGTGTGTGTGAGAGAGAGAGAATGTCAACTGGGGGCTCTCCAGTTAATAATTTCTGAATGATCGTTGTTGATGCTGTGGGCCAAGGTAAGCCACAAGCGTTACCCAAAAAACTGATTTCGTTGGCCAGGTCACCGTTTTTAGAAAAAAAAAATGAATTTGATATTGGCTTGCCATTTTGAGTTTGAATCGGAAATACTCGGGACTCTCCTCCCCGATTTTTATTGTTAATTTTCTGTAATTTTTAGGTTATATATATATATATATATATATATATATATATATATATATATATATATATATATACGTGAGAATATAAAAATGTTTCCTTGTGAATTTAATTGGACCTATCATATTTCATTTATGCATTATACTAAAAAATATTGCATTTCTTGTTCCAATACACCCAGCGAACATTTTCATTAAAATGATTTTTTTTCCATCATTGATTATCGATTTTCTATATAATCAATTCAAATACATTTTTATTCTTTACCGTTATTGTATCGATATAAATAATTAAAAATTTAAGAAACATCTAATTATTAAATTAAAAAACACTACGTTTTAATGTTAAATTTAAGAAATAAGATCTCAATATTATATTAAAAAAAACAAAATCGCAATATAAAATTTAGGAAGCATTTCAATATTAAAATTGCAAAATAACATATCAATATTAAATTTGTAGAAAAACATTTCAATATTAAATTTGTAGAAAAACATTTCAATATTAAATTTGTAGAAAAACACTTCAATATAAAATTTGTAGAAGAACATTTCAATATCAAATTTGATAAACAACGTTTAAATATTAATTTAAACAAACATTTCAATAAATTCACAACATTTCAATATTCGATTTGACAAAGAACATTTCAATATTAATTTGGACAAAGAACGTTTCAATATCGAATTTAAGAAAAAACGTTTCAATATCGAATTTAAGAAAGTGCATTTCGATATCGAATTTAAGAGCATTTTAAATTGAAATTTAAGAATATTTCGATATTAAATTTAAGAACATTCCAATATTGAACTTAAGAACAGTTCCATATTGAATTTAAGAACATTCCATTATTGAATTTAGGAAAGAACATTCCATTATTGAATTTAGGAAAGAACATTTCATTATTGAATTTAAGAAAGAACATTTCATTATTGAATTTAGGAAAGAACATTTCATTATTGAATTTAAGAAAGAACATTTCATTATTGAATTTAAGAAAGAACATTTCATTATTGAATTTAAGAAAGAACATTTCATTATTGAATTTAAGAAAGAACATTTCATTATTGAATTTAAGAAAGAACATTTCATTATTGAATTTAAGAAAGAACATTTCATTATTGAATTTAAGAAAGAACATTTCATTATTGAATTTAAGAAAGAACATTTCATTATTGAATTTAAGAAAGAACATTTCATTATTGAATTTAAGAAAGAACATTTCATTATTGAATTTAAGAAAGAACATTTCATTATTGAATTTAAGAAAGAACATTTCATTATTGAATTTAAGAAAGAACATTTCATTATTGAATTTAAGAAAGAACATTTCATTATTGAATTTAAGAAAGAACATTTCATTATTGAATTTAAGAAAGAACATTTCATTATTGAATTTAAGAAAGAACATTTCATTATTGAATTTAAGAAAGAACATTTCATTATTGAATTTAAGAAAGAACATTTCATTATTGAATTTAAGAAAGAACATTTCATTATTGAATTTAAGAAAGAACATTTCATTATTGAATTTAAGAAAGAACATTTCATTATTGAATTTAAGAAAGAACATTTCATTATTGAATTTAAGAAAGAACATTTCATTATTGAATTTAAGAAAGAACATTCCATTATTGAATTTAAGAAAGAACATTTCATTATTGAATTTAAGAAAGAACAATATTTAATTTAAGAAAAACATTTCAATATCGAATTTAAGAAAGAACATTTCATTATTTAATTTAAGAACATTTTATTATGAAATTTAAGAATATTTCGATATTGAATTTAAGAATATTTCGATATTGAATTTAAGAATATTTCGATATTGTATTTAAGAATATTTCGATATTGTATTTAAGAATATTTCAATATTGAATTAAAAAAGAAAATTTCAATATTAAATTTTAGAAGGAAAATTTCAATATCAAATTTAAGACCCTTTTCAATATTAGATTTAAGACCATTTCAATATCAAATTTAAGAAACATTTTACTATTTAATTTAAGTAACATTTCAATATGAGATCATATTTTTCATTGTTGAAGCGAAGTTATTTTCTGATTACCAAAAGACTTTTTAAAATGCCTTATATTGTTACGGGTATACTCCTGTTGGTGTTCAATTTTAGTATATGGACCGTTGCAATATCTCGCTTGTTAATTTTAAAAAAGAACCTTTCAACATCGAATTTAAAAAAGAACCTTTGAACATCGAATTTAAAAAAGAACCTTTGAACATCGAATTAAAGAAAGAACCTTTCATTGTTGAATTAAAGAAAGAACATTTCATTATTGAATTAAAGAAAGAACATTTCATTATTGAATTAAAGAAAGAACATTTCATTATTGAATTGAAGAAAGAACATTTCATTATCGAATTTAAGAAAGAACATTTCAATATCGAATTTAAGAAAGAACATTTCAATATCGAATTTAAGAAAGAACATTTCATTATTGAATTTAAAAACATTTTAATACGAAACTTAAGAACATTTTCATATTAAAATCAAAAACATTCTAATATTGAATATATGGAAGAACATTTCAATATTGAATTTAAGAATATTTCAATATTAAACATCATTTTAATTATGTAATTTAAGAAAGAACATTACACTATTGTATTTAAATGAGAACATTTAAATATTGAATTCAACAAATTCCATAATGAATTCATAGAAAAACATTTCAGTAATGATCTAAGAAAAATATTTCCATATTGAATTTTAGAACATTTCTATATGAAATTTTGCGAACAACATTTCAATATCAAATTTTACAGCCAACGTTTCAATATTAATTTTGACAAAAAACATTTAAATATTAATTTGGACAAAGAACATTTCAATATCGCATTTAAGAAACTTTCATTATTGAATTTAAGAAAGAACATTTCATTATCGAATTTAAGAAAAACATTTCAATATCGCATTTAAGAAAAACCATTTCAACATTGAATTTAAGAAATAACATTTCAATATCGATTTAAAGAAAGAACATCTCATTATTGAATTTAAGAAAGAACAATATTTAATTTAAGAAAAACATTTCAATATCGAATTTAAGAAAGAACATTTCATTATTTAATTTAAGAACATTTTATTATGAAATTTAAGAATATTTCGATATTGAATTTAAGAATATTTCGATATTGAATTTAAGAATATTTCGATATTGAATTTAAGAATATTTCGATATTGTATTTAAGAATATTTCGATATTGTATTTAAGAATATTTCAATATTGAATTAAAAAAGAAAATTTCAATATTAAATTTTAGAAGGAAAATTTCAATATCAAATTTAAGACCCTTTTCAATATTAGATTTAAGACCATTTCAATATCAAATTTAAGAAACATTTTACTATTTAATTTAAGTAACATTTCAATATGAGATCATATTTTTCATTGTTGAAGCGAAGTTATTTTCTGATTACCAAAAGACTTTTTAAAATGCCTTATATTGTTACGGGTATACTCCTGTTGGTGTTCAATTTTAGTATATGGACCGTTGCAATATCTCGCTTGTTTTCCTTAAATTCTAGATAAAACTTTAGTTTTGATCTTAATTGTATTGTTCGTCTTTGAATAAGATTATATTTTGTGTTTTAAAAGATTTAATTATTACGTTTATTCAAACAATTGTTTACTTCGCCATCTTTTTGTGTAAGTGTTGATATTAAATTATTGATATGTATTTTTACCTCTTTGTTTGTTCGAGGGCGCCACCAAAAGGCATACTACTTTTGGTGGCGCCCTCAAACAAACAAATGTCCGTAATTACTGGCCGAATTTATTGCGGTCCAAAATATCTGGGATGTTGATTGATTGTATTTATCTAAATCTCAGCCAAAAGCTCGGTCTTTTT